>NC_091365.1:8368934-8371434 GCF_038502225.1 Cherax quadricarinatus
ATGATGAATTTGCTGTCAGCGAGACATGATTCCTTCCCGAAGGCCATAACAAGAATTTCCTTGGCAAATACTGATAGATTTCTTTAAATATATATCAATAATATATAATCTTCTCCGCTGACTTGTTCCTATTACCTTCTAAAGTACTTTATATTTCCTAGAATGTCTCACACTTCCTCGAGAATGAAATACATATTCAAGAGGAACTCAGATTTCGGTGTGAGTGAATTACATTTGTATGAGACTAACAGGTTAGTGACTCTGGCAGGTGCTATTGCGAACCAGCAGGAAGTCTTGAGGATGAACACGAAGCCTGACAGACTGTAAAATTCCCTATTATATGAGCACAAACTCTAATCAAGCTTGTGGATATATTTATAATAGATTCTCAATAATATGTTTTTTTCTAAATCTTCGCCTAATATATGCTCTCTCTCTCTCTCTCTCTCTCTCTCTCTCTCTCTCTCTCTCTCTCTCTCTCTCTCTCTCTCTCTCTCTCTCTCTCTCTCTCTCTCTCAGTAAGTAGTAATATTGACAGTGTCACCCTTGTCACTATCAGGTGTGGAGGGAATATGAACCCGAGGTCAGGCATATAGTAATCTAATGCTCTTCCTCTAATTTCGGGGCTTAATACAATGAATTATGCCTTCATTATACTTAATACAATCACTGTTTTAACATTATGAATAAAGAGAGGTGAGAGTTTTGCATTATCGTGAAGCAGATTTTGTAACTCGATTGTTCTGTCTGTGCCAGAGAGTTGTGAAAGAAGATTTCACGGTGCCTAGAGATGGAATTGAACGCCACGTTATTCATTTGTTACCATTTTGTTACCATTTTGTCCTAGGCACATGTCGATTAGACACTAGGCCTGTTGTATATGCGTGCTTGTATATATGTGTGTGTGTGTGTGTGTGTGTGTGTGTGTGTGTGTGTGTGTGTGTGTGTGTGTGTGTGTGTGTGTGTGTGTGTGTGTGTGTGTATGTGTATGTGTTTGTGTGTGTGTGTGTGTGTGTGTGTGTGTGTGTGTGTAGGTTATGGCAGAAAGGTGTAACGTAAAGGTTCTCAAGAGTCAAAGGATCGAATCCTTGCTGAGCTTGGAACCCCATGTAGCTGGTATGTTTTAGTAGTCTGAAAGAGAGGTAACGTAGGGTTTCCGCGAGTCAAGGGGTTCGCATCCCCGGGATGCGGGTGAACGTACTAATTACGGATGCATAATGGCAGGTGGGTCCGAATGCATCCAAGGATAAGCTGATTATAGGATTAGCTATGTGTGTGTGGAGGGGGGCGGTGGGTAACGTGTGGGCCTCTGGGAGAGTGGAAGAGGAGGAAGGGATAAAGGGAGGTAGGGAGTTGGTAATTATTAAAGGTGTGAGGGAGAGAAGGAGGGAAGAAAGAAGGGACAGAAGTGAGGAAATTATAAGACGGGAACATAAGTGAAAAACAAGAATGGTGTTAAAAACTTACATCACACACACGCACACACACACACACACACACACACACACACGCATCTTCTTGGACTGCAAGAAGGCCTTTGACACAGTTCCTCACAAGAGATTAGTGCAGAAGCTAGAGCATCAGGCGCATATAACAGGAAGGGCACTGCAATGGATCAGAGAATACCTGACAGGGAGGCAACAACGAGTCATGGTACGTAATGATGTATCACAGTGGGCACCTGTGACGAGCGGGGTCCCACAGGGGTCGGTCCTAGGACCAGTGCTATTTTTGGTATATGTGAACGACATGACGGAAGGGTTAGACTCAGAAGTGTCCCTGTTTGCAGATGATGTGAAGTTAATGAGGAGAATTAAATCTGATGAGGACCAGGCAGGACTTCAAAGAGACCTGGACAGACTGGACACCTGGTCCAGCAAATGGCTTCTCGAATTTAATCCTGCCAAATGCAAAGTCATGAAGATAGGGGAAGGGCACAGAAGACCACAGACAGAGTATAGGCTAGGTGGCCAAAGACTGCAAACCTCACTCAAGGAGAAAGATCTTGGGGTGAGTATAACACCGAGCATGTCTCCGGAAGCACACATCAATCAGATAACTGCTGCAGCATATGGGCGCCTGGCAAACCTGAGAACAGCATTCCGACACCTTAGTAAGGAATCATTCAAGACACTGTACACCGTGTATGTCAGGCCCATACTGGAGTATGCAGCACCTGTTTGGAACCCGCACTTGATAAAGCACGTCAAGAAACTAGAGAAAGTACAAAGGTTTGCAACAAGGTTAGTTCCAGAGCTAAGGGGAATGTCCTATGAAGAAAGATTAAGGGAAATCGGCCTGACGACACTGGAGGACAGGAGGGTCAGGGGAGACATGATAACGACATATAAAATACTGCATGGAATAGACAAGGTGGACAAGGACAGGATGTTCCAGGGAGGGGACACAGAAACAAGAGGCCACAATTGGAAGTTGAAGACACAAATGAGTCAGAGAGATAGTAGGAAGTATTTCTTCAGTCATAGAGTTGTAAGGCAGT
>NC_091365.1:8376434-8416434 GCF_038502225.1 Cherax quadricarinatus
ACAAGTTGATGAATAAGACACATATGGTGAACGCTTCTCAAGGTTGAGGGACTGACCACTTCAGTACTACTGTTAAAGGTTGAGGGACTAACCACCTCAGTACTACTGTTAAAGGTTGAGGGACTAACCACCTCAGTACTACTGTTAAAGGTTGAGGGACTGACCACTTCAGTACTACTGTTAAAGGTTGAGGGACTGACCACTTCAGTACCACTGTTAAAGGTTGAGGGACTGACCACTTCAGTACTACTGTTAAAGGTTGAGGGACTGACCACTTCAGTACCACTGTTAAAGGTTGAGGGACTGACCACTTCAGTACCACTGTTAAAGGTTGAGGGACTGACCACTTCAGTACTACTGTTAAAGGTTGAGGGACTGACCACTTCAGTACTACTGTTAAAGGATGAGGGACTGACCACTTCAGTACCACTGTTAAAGGTTGAGGGACTAACCACCTCAGTACTACTGTTAAAGGTTGAGGGACTGACCACTTCAGTACCACTGTTAAAGGTTGAGGGACTGACCACTTCAGTACTACTGTTAAAGGTTGAGGGACTGACCACTTCAGTACTACTGTTAAAGGTTGAGGGACTGACCACTTCAGTACTACTGTTAAAGGTTGAGGGACTGACCACTTCAGTACTACTGTTAAAGGTTGAGGGACTGACCACTTCAGTACTACTGTTAAAGGATGAGGGACTGACCACTTCAGTACTACTGTTAAAGGTTGAGGGACTGACCACTTCAGTACTACTGTTAAAGGTTGAGGGACTGACCACTTCAGTACTACTGTTAAAGGTTGAGGGACTGACCACTTCAGTACTACTGTTAAAGGTTGAGGGACTGACCACTTCAGTACTACTACTAAAGGTTGAGGGACTGACCACCTCAGTACTACTGCTAAAGGTTGAGGGACTGACCACCTCAGTACTACTGCTAAAGGTTGAGGGACTGACCACCTCAGTACTACTGCTAAAGGTTGAGGGACTGACCATCTCAGTACTACTGCTAAAGGTAGAGGGACTGACCACCTCAGTACTACTGTTAAAGGTTGAAGGACTGACCATCTCAGTACTACTGCTAAAGGTAGAGGGACTGACCACCTCAGTACTACTGCTAAAGGTTGAGGGACTGACCATCTCAGTACTACTACTAAAGGTTAAGGGACTGACCACCTCAGTACTACTACTAAAGGTTGAGGGACTGTCCACCTCAGAACTATTACTAAAGGTTGAGGGACTGTCCACCTCAGAACTATTACTAAAGGTTGAGGGACTGACCACCTCAGTACTACTGTTAAAGGTTGAGGGACTGACCACCTCAGTACTACTGCTAAAGGTTGAGGGACTGACCACTTCAGCACTACTACTGAAGGTTGAGGGACTGACCACCTTAGTACTACTACTAAAGGTTGAGGGACTGACCACTTCAGTACTACTACTAAAGGTTGAGGGACTGACCACCTCAGTACTATTACTAAAGGTTGAGGGACTGACCACTTCAGTACTACTACTAAAGGTTGAGGGACTGACCACTTCAGTACTACTACTGAAGGTTGAGGGACTGACCACCTTATTACTACTACTAAAGGTTGAGGGACTGACCACCTTAGTACTACTACTAAAGGTTGAGGGACTGACCACCTCAGTACTATTACTAAAGGTTGAGGGACTGACCACTTCAGTACTACTACTAAAGGTTGAGGGACTAACCACCTCAGTACTATTACTAAAGGTTGAGGGACTGACCACTTCAGTACTACTACTAAAGGTTGAGGGACTGACCACTTCAGTACTACTACTGAAGGTTGAGGAACTGACCACCTTAGTACTACTACTAAAGGTTGAGGGACTGACCACCTTAGTACTACTACTAAAGGTTGAGGGACTGACCACCTCAGTACTATTACTAAAGGTTGAGGGACTGACCACCTCAGTACTATTACTAAAGGTTGAGGGACTGACCACCTTAGTACTACTACTAAAGGTTGAGGGACTGACCACCTTAGTACTACTACTAAAGGTTGAGGGACTGACCACCTCAGTACTATTACTAAAGGTTGAGGGACTGACCACCTCAGTACTATTACTAAAGGTTGAGGGACTGACCACTTCAGTACTACTACTAAAGGTTGAGGGACTGACCACCTCAGTACTATTACTAAAGGTTGAGGGACTGACCACTTCAGTACTACTACTAAAGGTTGAGGGACTGACCACCTTAGTACTACTACTAAAGGTTGAGGGACTGACCACCTTAGTACTACTACTAAAGGTTGAGGGACTGACCACCTCAGTACTATTACTAAAGGTTGAGGGACTGACCACTTCAGTACTACTACTAAAGGTTGAGGGACTGACCACCTCAGTACTATTACTAAAGGTTGAGGGACTGACCACCTCAGTACTACTACTAAAGGTTGAGGGACTGACCACTTCAGTACTACTACTAAAGGTTGAGGGACTGACCACCTTAGTACTACTACTGAAGGTTGAGGGACTGACCTCCTTAGTGCTACTACTAAAGGTTGAGGGACTGACAACTTCAGTACTACTACTAAAGGTTGAGGGACTGACCACCTCAGTACTATTATTAAAGGTTGAGGGACTGACCACCTCAGTACTATTAATAAATGTTGAGGGACTGACCACCTCAGTACTATTATTAAAGGTTGAGGGACTGACCACCTCAGTACTATTAATAAAGGTTGAGGGACTGACCACCTCAGTACTATTAATAAAGGTTGAGGGACTGACCACCTCAGTACTATTATTAAAGGTTGAGGGACTGACCACCTCAGTACTATTAATAAAGGTTGAGGGACTGACCACCTCAGTACTATTAATAAAGGTTGAGGGACTGACCACCTCAGTACTACTACTAAAGGTTGAGGGACTGACCACCTCAGTACTACTACTAAAGGTTGAGGGACTGACCACCTCAGTACTACTACTAAAGGTTGAGGGACTGACCACCTCACTGCTACTACTAAAGGTTGATGGAGTGATGACATCGCCTTTCCCTCTCCACTGCTTCTGTTGTCTCCAATGTTAGTCATCTCTGTGTCGGAGAAACTCCTCGGACATAAAAAAATAAACATGTGTTGTAAATATTTCTTTTTCGTCGTTTTGTCGGTATTGAATACCTGTGTCATTCATCAATCTACAGCTGCATCATGTGTCTCATTCATCAATCTACAGCTGCATCATGTGTCTCATTCATCAATCTACAGCTGCATCATGTGTCTCATTCATCAATCTACAGCTGCATCATGTGTCTCATTCATCAGTGCACAGAGTTTCATCCAGAAAAGTGCAGAAAAGGTAATGTATCTTAGGGAAGGAGTGCAGACATTCCACTCGCTCATTCCTAAGGCAGAGTGGCACATTCCTGTATATATATTGGAATTCCTGGAGTCTCTCTGGAACTGTAAAATGTCTTCTAGAAGAAGACAGTGGAGATAGTCTCTAGGGAGATACCTAGATGACGGTGGGGCTCTTGATTCAAGCAAGTGCCTGGTGGCCCGGTGGCCCGGTGGCCCGGTGACTCTCACTTCACACACGGAGGGCTCGGGTTCGATTCCCGGCGGGTGGAAACATTTCGAAGCGTTTCCTTACACCTGTTGTCCTATTCACCTAGCAGCAAATAGGTACCTGGGTGTTAGTCGACTGGTGTGGGTCGCATCCTGGGGGGACAAGACTGAGGACCACAATGGAAGTAAGTTAGACAGTCCTCGATGACGCACTGACTTTCTTGGGTTATCCTGGGTGGCTAACCCTCCGGGGTTAAAAATCCGAACGAAATTTTATCTTATCTTCATCCTCCATTTTTCTCTCTATGGAGGTACCTTGATGACTGTGGGGGCTCTTGATTCAAGCAAGTGCAAAGGCACTTTAATAAGTGCCTTCCATTTTTCAGATACTGTATGACCCATACGGGTTCAGCGCTTCCCCTGGTTACAATAAAAGAATAGCAATGTAAGGACACTCTCAGTGTTGCTACAGCATGTATTGTACTACAGCACAATACAGGAATTGTGGGAGAGAAGGGAATTGTGTAAAACAGATTAATTTTCATCCCGTCACTTCCTCTTTACTCTCCACGTTTTCTATCCCTCTCATTTTTTTGAATTCTTCTCTTATTTAATCTTTTTTTTTTCATTTTGCTTGTTACTCTTATTTTGCTTGGTTACTTATTTCATCATCTCTTGTTTCTCTGCTCTATGTTTATCGTATTCATTTTTTCTTTACTATATTTCCGTTGTTTATTTTTCGTATTTATTTATCTGTGCCTGATCTGGGACTCACACGGTGGGGACTCACACGGCGGGGACTCTCACGGTGGGGACTCACACGGTGGGGACTCACACGGTGGGGACTCACACGGTGGGGACTCACACGGTGGAGACTCACACGGTGGGGACTCACACGGTGGGGACTCACACGGTGGGGACTCACACGGTGGGGACTCACATGGGCTTTCAAGATAAAGAATTTCATCCCAAACTGGAGTTTCTCAGCAGAGTATCCCAGGGGGACCAGAGACTCTCGAAGTCAGAGGAACCAAGTCCTGAAGGCATTACTCTTATTAGTATTACTATTATTATTATTATTATTATTATTATTATTATTATTATTATTATTATTATTATTATTAAATCTCCACCCTTACAACTCCTCTCTTCCTATCCTCCTCCCTCTCCTAGAAAGCCCCTCATGCCCCCCGTCCTCCTCTTTCCCCTCTACATCTACTTCCCCTCTCCCCCTGGAAACCCATTATTGGGTAGCGGTTTACGGGCGTCTCCGGGGAAGGATTTATTGCCTATTATTGCGGAGATTTTTCACCTGGCTCTGAGTATTTACAAAGCTCCGCCGCTCCTCTTATTGAAATTTACACCGGTTGTAAATTTTGACGTATGTGATGAGCGCAGAGATTCCTCCGGAGCTTTGCGTGAGGCTCTTTGAGTGAGGCTCTTTGAGTGAGGCTCTTTGGGTGAGGCTCTTTAGATGAAGCTATTTGAACGAAGCTTTTTGAGTGAAGCTCTTTGGGTAAAGCTCTTTGAGTGAAGTTCTTTGGATGAGGCTCTTTCGGTAAAGCTCTTTGAATGAAGCTCTTTCGATGAATTCTTTCCAAGGATTTTCCCCTTTCAGACTGACGTTTTTTTGCCCCCATTAAATCCACAAATTTATGAAAACATCACCATGAAAAAGGTCTCTAAAACATCCATTTAAATAAACAGTTATCAATAGTTAACCATTTAATTAAATGGTTAACTAGTGAAAAACATCAGAAGAAAAGCCATAATAGATGACTATTTCTCACCGAAAAAAAAATTTCGCTGTTACAACTTTGAGTTTGCGCATTATTTCCACCTTTTTTTGAGATTTAAAAAAAAATTGTGGTTTTTCAAGATTTTACAATTTTTTGAGAAATTTAATTAAAAAATAAAGATAGTGTGACACAAAAGAATATATTATAAGTATTTTCGTTCGTAAACACAAGGAAAATCATGAGAGGGAGAGAAGGGATAAAGAAGACACAGTGAGAACTGATGATAAAAAAAGGGGGGGGGGCGAAACAAAAAGAGAAAACGCTTTCCTTGCAAACAAAAAAAAATAAACGGGTTAAAGTCAGGTGTGTGACCGTGTACAAAATGCCAGCTGGATTTTTTTTATTTGGGATTGACCATGGCAGCGAAGATTGAAAACGTATGTTAGGATGTAAAATTTAATACTACCATACACGCAGTTATCACACATCTGACAACATACAGATTGAATCGAATGCTTTTTTCTCTTTCTTTTTTTTGTACAGAATTCTATCTTTCGTTTGCGTAATTTGGTTTTGTGTTTGTTAAATAGTGTTATTATTTTCGTGGTGTGTGTGTGTGTGTGTGTGTGTGTTTGTGTGTGTGTGTGTGTGTGTGTGTGTTTGTGTGTGTGTTTGTAGTAGTAGTAGCAGCATTAATAGTTGTAGTAGTGGTGATAATAGTAGTAATAGTAGTAGTAACAGTAGTAGTAGTAGTAGTAACAGTCATAGTAGTAGTAGTAGTAGTAGTAGTAATAGTAGCAGCAGCAGTAGTAGTAGTAGTAGCAATAGTAGTAGTAGTAATAGTAGTAGTAGTAGTAGTAGCAGCAACAGTAGTAATATTAGCAGTAGTAGTACTAGTGTTATTATTGTTGCCTCCTTCTCCTCCTCCTCTTCCTATTCCTCCTCGTCCTCTTCCTATTCCTCCTCCTCCTCTTCCTCTTCCTCTTCCTCTTCCACCTCTTCCTCTTCCTTCTTTTCTTCCACCTTCTCCTTCTACAATCCGTTGCTTCATCCTACGATACTCACATTATTTACATCGATAAAGAGAGCGAAAGAAAAAACATAATGTTAATGGAATTAAGGAGGGAGCGCAAAGGGAAAGATGTTCACAGGCAAATTGGATGAAGGGGAAGTCAGAAAAATATAAGAAATGGAGCGAGAAAAGATGCAGAGAATAAGTTCAACCTATCTGGGCAGGTTGAAGGAAGACTGAGGAAGGCTGTACAGGCTAGTAAGATGGTACGAAGGTAGATGAATGATGCAGTAAAAAGCAGAATCAAAGGAAGGATAATAATAATCATAATAATAATTATCTTGTATATTTTCTCGTTTCTTCTCTTTCTTTGCTTCTTTTTAAACCTTCTTTCTTCTCTTTCTATATCTACATCTACTTCTTTCTTCAATATCTTCCGCCTCTCTCAGTAATTAATACTAATACTAGCCACCCCTCTTCCTTACACGTAATTATTTACCTCACCACCCTCTCCCTTATTCTTCCTCCCTCCCGCACCCTTCCTGTCTCACTCTTCCTCAGGCTCCACTCTCCCTATCAGCGTATAAGTGATTTCCTCTTGTTTGGCTGCCATTTCTGACAGTCACTGGCGTGTATGGTAAGGCTCCAGGGTGAATTTAAACCCAGAGTTCATTATCTCCAGAAAGAGGCTTCTCCACAAGGTTTATAAAAACGTATTATCTCTGTCCTTCTTATCAAAGGTAAGAGATATTGGGCCTATCACTGGTACGGTTGTACATTCACTTCAGAATGTACAATCGTTTCAGAGGGTTAATCAGGCAGGTAGCATATACAACAGTTCAACATCAGTGAATTGACTTGTTGATAAAAATCTGCTGTGTGGCTAGAATGAGCCAGACACAGCTGACTTGGTTGAATAATTAGGTTTAAAACCCATCGAGTACACGAGGGCCCATAATGCGGATTGCAACCTGTTTACCACCAGAAAGCAAAACTCTTTATCTCTTAAAACTAGAATTACAGTTGGTTAGGTGACATGTACATTGTGTGGCCTCTTGAGGCGGGACAGTGCGTCGTGGGGTCGAATCCTAGCGTGCCGCAGTTTGGTAAATGATTCAAAACCACACACACACACACACACACACACACACACACACACACACACACACACACACACACACACACACACACACACACACACACACACACACACACATATATATATATATATATATATTTTTTTTTTATTATTATCACACCGGCCGATTCCCACCAAGGCAGGGTGGCCCGAAAAAGAAAAACTTTCACCATCATTCACTCCATCACTGTCTTGCCAGAAGGGTGCTTTACACTACAGTTTTTAAACTGCAACATTAACACCCCTCCTTCAGAGTGCAGGCACTGTACTTCCCATCTCCAGGACTCAAGTCCGGCCTGCCGGTTTCCCTGAATCCCTTCATAAATGTTACTTTGCTCACACTCCAACAGCACGTCAAGTATTAAAAACCATTTGTCTCCATTCACTCCTATCAAACACGCTCACGCATGCCTGCTGGAAGTCCAAGCCCCTCGCACACAAAACCTCCTTTACCCCCTCCCTCCAACCCTTCCTAGGCCGACCCCTACCCCGCCTTCCTTCCACTACAGACTGATACACTCTTGAAGTCATTCTGTTTCGCTCCATTCTCTCTACATGTCCGAACCACCTCAACAACCCTTCCTCAGCCCTCTGGACAACAGTTTTGGTAATCCCGCACCTCCTCCTAACTTCCAAACTACGAATTCTCTGCATTATATTCACACCACACATTGCCCTCAGACATGACATCTCCACTGCCTCCAGCCTTCTCCTCGCTGCAACATTCATCACCCACGCTTCACACCCATATAAGAGCGTTGGTAAAACTATACTCTCATACATTCCCCTCTTTGCCTCCAAGGACAAAGTTCTTTGTCTCCACAGACTCCTAAGTGCACCACTCACTCTTTTTCCCTCATCAATTCTATGATTCACCTCATCTTTCATAGACCCATCCGCTGACACGTCCACTCCCAAATATCTGAATACGTTCACCTCCTCCATACTCTCTCCCTCCAATCTGATATTCAATCTTTCATCACCTAATCTTTTTGTTATCCTCATAACCTTACTCTTTCCTGTATTCACCTTTAATTTTCTTCTTTTGCACACCCTACCAAATTCATCCACCAATCTCTGCAACTTCTCTTCAGAATCTCCCAAGAGCACAGTGTCATCAGCAAAGAGCAGCTGTGACAACTCCCACTTTGTGTGTGATTCTTTATCTTTTAACTCCACGCCTCTTGCCAAGACCCTCGCATTTACTTCTCTTACAACCCCATCTATAAATATATTAAACAACCACGGTGACATCACACATCCTTGTCTAAGGCCTACTTTTACTGGGAAAAAATTTCCCTCTTTCCTACATACTCTAACTTGAGCCTCACTATCCTCGTAAAAACTCTTCACTGCTTTCAGTAACCTACCTCCTACACCATACACTTGCAACATCTGCCACATTGCCCCCCTATCCACCCTGTCATACGCCTTTTCCAAATCCATAAATGCCACAAAGACCTCTTTAGCCTTATCTAAATACTGTTCACTTATATGTTTCACTGTAAACACCTGGTCCACACACCCCCTACCTTTCCTAAAGCCTCCTTGTTCATCTGCTATCCTATTCTCCGTCTTACTCTTAATTCTTTCAATTATAACTCTACCATACACTTTACCAGGTACACTCAACAGACTTATATATATATATATATATAATGTTATTTGAACTTGTACATGAGACACGAATATGATCATAGGTCAGAACAAGGAGAGGCCTATGACCATACGAAGACAAGGATTAGGCCTATGTCCAGTTGAGAACAATGATAGTAGGAAAGAAAAACATTTAATCTGAGCCGAGTTCTGTGGTCTATATTAAACCTGTGAAATGCAAAATATACATCAAATAGATCGTAAAGAGAATCCGATCCGTTATTTTTTTTTATTATCTGTTAGTAAGTTAAAGTCGATTGTGGCTTCACATACCGCTATGTATACTGTATGCACATACAACACACACAACTATGTGTGTATGGTATGCACATACACGATCATACATGGATATTCACCGTCACGTATTCATTCATCCATATGCATGTTTTGGTGTGCATACAACCGCTAAAGAGAAGCTGTTGGCTGACTGTGTCTTCTCTGAGGACAAACAGATGGGATCTATGTTTGTAAACAAACGACTTGTACGACTCTCTCGCTGTGAAGCAACTCTCCGAGACTGGGATTCGAATCCCTTGGTAAGACATTTTCAAGGATAAGAAGCATACATGGTGTACTGCGGTGACTTGTATCATATACTGAAGTTCGAAATTTCCCGTGTCAGGTTGAAATGTTTTAATTCTGACAACAATGTCTGCCAGTCTCCTTCCATTGGTTTGGTTAGGCAGCAGCCAAGAGTTGGCACTCTTAAAACGGCCAGGAGCCGGTACTCCTCAAGCGGCCGGGAGTAGGTACTCCTCAAACAGCCGGGAGCTGGTAATCTTACACTGGCCAGGAGCCGGTACTCCTCAAGCGGCCGGGAGTAGGTACTCCTCAAACAGCCGGGAGCCGGTAATCTTACACTGGCCAGGAGCCGGTACTCCTCAAGCGGCCGGGAGTAGGTACTCCTCAAACAGCCGGGAGCTGGTAATCTTACACTGGCCAGGAGCCGGTACTCCTCAAGCGGCCGGGAGTAGGTACTCCTCAAACAGCCGGGAGCCGGTAATCTTACACCGGCCAGGAGCCGGTACTCTTACACCGGCCAGGAGCCGGTACTCTTACACCGGCCAGAAGCCGGTACTCTTACACCGGCCAGAAGCCGGTACTCTTACACCGGCCAGAAGCCGGTACTCTTACAACCGGCCAGAGGCTGGTACTCTTACCACCGGCCGGAAGCTGGTACTCTTAACCGGCTGGAAGCTGGTACTCTTACAACATCCAGAAGTTGGTACTCTTACAACATCCAGAAGCTGGTACTCTTACAACATCCAGAAGTTGGTACTTTTACAACATCCAGAAGTTGGTATTCTTACAACATCCAGACGTTGGTACTCTTACAACATCCAGAAGATGGTACTCTTACAACATCCAGAAGCTGGTACTCTTACAACATCCAGAAGCTGGTACTCTTACAACATCCAGAAGCTGGTACTCTTACAACATCCAGAAGCTGGTACTCTTACAACATCCAGAAGCTGGTACTCTTACAACATCCAGAAGTTGGTACTCTTACAACATCCAGAAGTTGGTACTCTTACAACATCCAGAAGCTGGTACTCTTACAACATCCAGAAGCTGGTACTCTTACAACATCCAGAAGCTGGTACTCTTACAACATCCAATAGTTGGTACTCTTACAACATCCAATAGTTGGTACTCTTACAACATCCAGAAGCTGGTAGTCTTACAACATCCAGAAGCTGGTACTCTTACAACATCCAGAAGTTGGTACTCTTACAACATCCAGAAGCTGGTACTCTTACAACATCCAGAAGCTGGTATTCTTACAATATCCAGAAGCTGGTACTCTTACAACATCCAGAAGTTGGTGCTCTTACAACATCCAGAAGCTGGTGCTCTTACAACATCCAGAAGTTGGTACTCTTACAACATCGAGAAGCTGGTACTCTTACAACATCCAGAAGCTGGTAGTCTTACAACATCCAGAAGCTGGTACTCTTACAACATTCAGAAGCTGGTAGTCTTACAACATCCAGAAGCTGGTATTCTTACAACATCCAGAAGCTTGTACTCTTACAACATCCAGAAGCTGGTAGTCTTACAACATCCAGAAGCTGGTACTCTTACAACATCCAGAAGCTGGTAGTCTTACAACATCCAGAAGCTGGTAATCTTACAACATCTAGAAGCTGGTACTCTTACAACATCCAGAAGCTGGTAGTCTTACAACATCCAGAAGCTGGTACTCTTACAACATCCAGAAGCTGGTACTCTTACAACATCCAGAAGCTGGTACTCTTACAACATCCAGAAGCTGGTACTCTTACAACATCCAGAAGCTGGTAGTCTTACAACATCCAGAAGCTGGTAGTCTTACAACATCCAGAAGTTGGTACTCTTACAACATCCACAAGCTGGTAGTCTTACAACATCCAGAAGCTGGAAATCTTACAACATCCAGAAGCTGGTACTCTTACAACATCCAGAAGCTGGTAGTCTTACAACATCCAGAAGCTGGTACTCTCACAACATCCAGTAGTTGGTACTCTTACAACATCCAGAAGCTGGTACTCTTACAACATCCAGAAGTTGGTACTTTTACAACATCCAGAAGCTTGTAGTCTTACAACATCCAGAAGCTGGTAGTCTTACAACATCCAGAAGTTGGTACTCTTACAACATCCAGAAGCTGGTAGCCTTACAACATCCAGAAGCTGGTACTCTTACAACATCCAGAAGCTGGTACTCTTACAACATCCAGAAGCAGGTAGTCTTACAACATCCAGAAGCTGGTACTCTTACAACATCCAGAAGTTGGTACTCTTACAACATCCAGAAGCTGGTACTCTTACAACATCCAGAAGCTGGTACTCTTACAACATCCAATAGTTGGTACTCTTACAACATCCAATAGTTGATACTCTTACAACATCCAGAAGCTGGTAGTCTTACAACATCCAGAAGCTGGTACTCTTACAACATCCAGAAGTTGGTACTCTTACAACATCCAGAAGCTGGTACTCTTACAACATCCAGAAGCTGGCATTCTTACAATATCCAGAAGCTGGTACTCTTACAACATCCAGAAGTTGGTACTCTTACAACATCCAGAAGCTGGTACTCTTACAACATCCAGAAGTTGGTACTCTTACAACATCCAGAAGCTGGTACTCTTACAACATCCAGAAGCTGGTAGTCTTACAACATCCAGAAGCTGGTACTCTTACAACATTCAGAAGCTGGTAGTCTTACAACATCCAGAAGCTGGTATTCTTACAACATCCAGAAGCTTGTACTCTTACAACATCCAGAAGCTGGTAGTCTTACAACGTCCAGAAGCTGGTACTCTTACAACATCCAGAAGCTGGTAGTCTTACAACATCCAGAAGCTGGTAATCTTACAACATCTAGAAGCTGGTACTCTTACAACATCTAGAAGCTGGTAGTCTTACAACATCCAGAAGCTGGTACTCTTACAACATCCAGAAGCTGGTACTCTTACAACATCCAGAAGCTGGTACTCTTACAACATCCAGAAGCTGGTACTCTTACAACATCCAGAAGCTGGTAGTCTTACAACATCCAGAAGCTGGTAGTCTTACAACATCCAGAAGTTGGTACTCTTACAACATCCAGAAGCTGGTAGTCTTACAACATCCAGAAGCTGGAAATCTTACAACATCCAGAAGCTGGTACTCTTACAACATCCAGAAGCTGGTAGTCTTACAACATCCAGAAGCTGGTACTCTCACAACATCCAGTAGTTGGTACTCTTACAACATCCAGAAGCTGGTACTCTTACAACATCCAGAAGTTGGTACTTTTACAACATCCAGAAGCTGGTACTCTTACAACATCCAGAAGTTGGTACTCTTACAACATCCAGAAGCTGGTACTCTTACAACATCCAGAAGTTGGTACTTTTACAACATCCAGAAGCTGGTACTCTTACAACATCCAGAAGCTGGTACTCTTACAACATCCAGAAGCTGGTACTCTTACAACATCCAGAAGCTGGTACTTTTACAACATCCAGAAGCTGGTACTCTTACAACATCCAGAAGCTGGTACTCTTACAACATCCAGAAGTTGGTACTTTTACAACATCCAGAAGCTGGTACTCTTACAACATCCAGAAGCTGGTACTCTTACAACATCCAGAAGTTGGTACTCTTACAACATCCAGAAGCTGGTACTCTTACAACATCCAGAAGCTGGTACTCTTACAACATCCAGAAGTTGGTACTTTTACAACATCCAGAAGCTGGTACTCTTACAACATCCAGAAGTTGGTACTCTTACAACATCCAAAAGCTGGTACTCTTACAACATCCAGAAGCTGGTACTTTTACAACATCCAGAAGCTGGTACTCTTACAACATCCAGAAGCTGGTACTCTTACAACATCCAGAAGTTGGTACTTTTACAACATCCAGAAGCTGGTACTCTTACAACATCCAGAAGCTGGTACTCTTACAACATCCAGAAGCTGGTACTTTTACAACATCCAGAAGTACTTTTACAACATCCTGGTACTCTTACAACATCCAGAAGCTGGTACTCTTACAACATCCAGAAGTTGGTACTTTTACAACATCCAGAAGCTGGTACTCTTACAACATCCAGAAGCTGGTACTCTTACAACATCCAGAAGCTGGTGCTTTTACAACATCCAGTAGCTGGTACTCTTACAACATCCAGAAGCTGGTACTTTTACAACATCCAGAAGCTGGTACTCTTACAACATCCAGAAGCTGGTACTTTTACAACATCCAGAAGCTGGTACTCTTACAACATCCAGAAGCTGGTACTTTTACAACATCCAGTAGCTGGTACTCTTACAACATCCAGAAGTTGGTACTCTTACAACATCCAGAAGTTGGTACTTTTACAACATCCAGTAGCTGGTACTCTTACAACATCCAGAAGTTGGTACTCTTACAACATCCAGAAGCTGGTGCTCTTACAACATCCAGAAGTTGGTACTCTTACAACATCCAGAAGCTGGTACTTTTACAACATCCAGAAGCTGGTACTCTTACAACATCCAGAAGCTGGTACTCTTACAACATCCAGAAGTTGGTACTCTTACAACATCCAGAAGCTGGTACTCTTACAACATCCAGAAGCTGGTTCTTTTACAACATCCAGAAGCTGGTACTCTTACAACATCCAGAAGCTGGTACTCTTACAACATCCAGAAGCTGGTACTCTTACAACATCCAGAAGTTGGTACTCTTACAACATCCAGAAGCTGGTACTTTTACAACATCCAGAAGCTGGTACTCTTACAACATCCAGAAGTTGGTACTCTTACAACATCCAGAAGTTGGTACTTTTACAACATCCAGAAGCTGGTACTCTTACAACATCCAGAAGCTGGTACTCTTACAACATCCAGAAGCTGGTACTTTTACAACATCCAGAAGCTGGTACTCTTACAACATCCAGAAGCTGGTACTCTTACAACATCCAGAAGCTGGTACTCTTACAACATCCAGAAGTTGGTACTTTTACAACATCCAGAAGCTGGTACTCTTACAACATCCAGAAGTTGGTACTTTTACAACATCCAGAAGCTGGTACTCTTACAACATCCAGAAGTTGGTACTTTTACAACATCCAGAAGCTGGTACTCTTACAACATCCAGAAGTTGGTACTTTTACAACATCCAGAAGCTAGTACTTTTACAACATCCAGAAGCTGGTACTCTTACAACATCCAGAAGCTGGTACTCTTACAACATCCAGAAGCTGGTAGTCTTACAACTATGAAAACATTAAATCCAATTCGCTTCTCTCATGCCCAGACGGTGGAGGAAACTGCGTAAGGAAATTTAAATTTACTTACATAATAAAGGGGCAGGAGATTACACTTTACTGTTTTTCTTCAACATTATTATTAATATTCAATATTATTATTATTATTATTATTATTATTATTATTATTATTATTATTATTATTATTATTATTATTACTAATATTATTATTATTATTATTATTATTATTAATATTATTATTATTATTATTGTTATTATTATTATTATTATTATTATTATTATTATTATTATTATTATTATTATTATTATTATTATTATTATTATTATTATTATTTGCCTTTAATTCGATCATTTTCACATCTTCTTTCACTATAATTTTAGATTATAGCTTCAATTAATCCCTCGTAAAATACTGTATTATCCCCTTAGATTTTTTTTAAGCCCGTATACTATTTGAATTTATTTTACGGGTTTATCTCTTCATTTTAGCACCCTAACGTGTTCACTATTTTGTTCACTTAAGTGGATTATATGAGGCACTTTGGCCTCGTGTTTACGTTTTGCTCTTAACTAGATTTTCCTGGTAATGGTGAATGAGAGTTTGGAACCGCTGGGGTAGTTTTAGTTCAGAGACATTTTGCCCACTAAAGCTCCTGTCAGTTTAATAAGTTTTATCAGGAAGGTGTTAAAAGTGCTGTCTCTGTGTTAGGATTTCATTTGGGGTGGTAAGCCTGTCATTGGGAATGGTAAAAGTGTTATTTGGAGTGCAATTGTGTCCAAAAATTGGGGTGTTAGGTGTTTTTTTAAGGTGTTAAAAGTGTTTTTGGAGTGCTGTATCTTTGGAGTGCTAAGTTTTTTTTTGGAAGGGGGTGGGGGGATGTAAGTGTCTGACCTGGAGGGAGGAACCACTGGACTCGGACTATATGGGTTCTTCAAGCATTTTTATGAAATTGCATTTTTTTTTTTCCACTGAAATTAAGACTACATTTAGTTTAAAAAATCTTTAATTTTTAGCCAAAGGGTAAATGTTTTTTTTCTTCATTTACTTTTCTTTGCATAATATTTGATGCAGTAGAGATTTCAATCCCATTTCCTGTTTATTTATATCGCAATTATTCTATTTAAATCCCATTTCCTGTATTTAAATGCCACTTTCTATTTAAATACCTCTTTCTGTATTTAAATACCACTTTCTGTATTTAAATACCACTTTCTGTATTTAAATACCTCTTTCTGTATTTAAATACCACTTTCTGTGTTTAAATATTATTTTCTATTTAAATACCTCTTTCTGTATTTAAATGCCACTTCTTATTTATTTAAATACCACTTCCTGTCTATTTAAATGCTACTTCCTATTAATTTTTCATTGGTCGTTTCTAAATATTATATCTTCGTTTGTTTTTCATTTGTTTCTGTCAGTTTTACTCACGTCTGCAATTGTTAGTTTTGTATTTGTTTCTATATTTTATTTCTGTATTTTTTTCCCTGGTATTTGTATAGTAGTATTTGTCCGTGTGACTGTCCGCTCAGGAGTGGACTGACAGTGACGGTGGTGGTGGGAAACCCCGTGTGATGTGAAGCAGGTGGAGAGGGAGGTAAGCCGCTTCAGTATTGTACCAGTTAGGGATACTGCATCTTGTGCTGTGCCTCTTCTTCACTGTGCTCTTTGTTGCTCAGTACCTCAGTAACCTTGTGGCTCCTGCTGCCTCTCCCTGACTGTGCTCCTGCTGTTCATTACCTCAGAACCGTTGTTCCCCTGCTCTTCAGACCCTTATGCTCATTCAGCTTTTCCGGTGGAGCTCCTATTACTGGTTCTTCCAAACTGGAATCCTAACCTTGAAATTCCTCTTCTCCTATTTTATAGTTCGCTATGAAACACGCTTGGATAGGCTATACCGTTTCACTGTCAATATTCGCATTTAACCCAGCGAGAAGAGCATTTTTTCACAGCTATTCGTTGCAGTGAATATTTGCACTAAGTCTACAAATTCCAGGAGACTTGAGTGGTACACAGACAATCGCATCTGTGTCAAAAAGGACTTCGCGAGAATGTGGGTCAGTTGTGAGAAGGGTAAAGAAATTATGTAGGTTGCAGAATAGGGATTTCACTGGGGTAGTGTGTCGCTCTCTTTACTAAGCAAAATGTTGCTTTTTAGTAAACAGAGCGTGTGTCTGTTTTGCACTGTTGTCGGCAGTGTGATACTAGGTTCCTGTTAGGCTGCTTGAAAGAGTATTCGGAGCTTTATATCAGCCTCCCCATTCTTCCATCAGGCTCTCCGCTACCTGTATCAAGCTCTCCACTACTCCGTCAAGCTCCACACCCCATTTAGCTTTCAACTGCTCCGTCAAGCTCTGTACTCCTCCGTTAAACTCACCGCTTCTCTACAAAGCTCCCAACTCCCCAGACCAAGCTCCACAGTCACCATATCAAGTTTTTAACTCCAGGCTTCTTCTCACCCTTCCATCAAGCTCCAAACTCCCCATATCAAGCTCCCCACTTCTGCAGCAAGCTCCCCACTCCCCTAAGGGGTGAGTGGGGACATCTTCGTCAACAAACACTACAATCTTACTAAGTTGCATTTGCTCCCTCGACTGCTGAACAAGTCACCAAGCTGAACATGGGTGCCAACTGCTACAGGGTGAGCATGGGTGCCAACTGCTACAGGGTGAACATAGGTGCCAACGGCTACAGGGGAAACATGGGTGCCAGCCGCTTCAGGCTGAGCGTGGGAGGGTGGACAAGTGGGTGGGCGTTTGAAGCCTTGAAAAATAAACCTTCTTTTCTTCCACCTCCAGTAACTTTCTGTATTTCTTCTCCGGGGAAAAAACCCTTCGTGTTTACCAACGCTAATTCCGAGAATTCCAGCGCTGGATGGAAATTCTTAGGAAACTTTTCATGATTTTCATGATGTTCTAGGGAGAATTAAAGTTCCCACATTGTCTGTCAGTCAGAAAATACTAATGCATGTCACCTAGCATTATTTTTAACAAAATTTTAATTATGTGTGTTTTTTAATGTTTTAAACCAAATATATCTATGGATCTCGCCGCATGATATATATATATATATATATATATATATATATATATATATATATATATATATATATATATATATATATATACACAAGGAATTCGCGAGAGCAGGCGAAATATACACAAACACTGATCTCTGGCTGAAGGAGACTCGAACCTACGAACCTTAGGACAAGGTACGCAGTGCTTTACCAATCTACCCACACTGGACAATACCTTGGTGTGTAGCTTGCGCTACACGTTTGATCCAAGGCAGCCAGCTCTCGCCTGCTCTCGCGAATTCCTTGCATTGTTAAAATCTCTAGTAAGGCTGATGCGTGCAGGGGATGAGATGAAAAGCTGTAAGCCTTCTCCCTGAAAGCTGGCTGCCTTGGATCAAACGTGTAGCGCAAGCTACACGCCAAGGTATTGTCCAGTGTGGGTAGATTGGTAAAGCACTGCGTACCTTGTCCTAAGGTTCGTAGGTTCGAGTCTCCTTCAGCCAGAGATCAATATATATATATATATATATATATATATATATATATATATATATATATATATATATATATATATATATATATATATATATATATATGTCGTGCCGAATATGTAAAACTGGTCAATTAGCAAGAACTCATTTAAAATTAAGTCCTTTCCAAAATTTTCTCTTATACGTTTAAAGATATATTTTTCTCATTAATGTTAATGTAAAAATTTTTAATTTTGCATCAAAAGGAACTTAGAAAACTTACGTAACCTTGTTATAACAAGAGCAATTTATTTTAGCCTAACCCAACTAAATATATTTTAGATTTGTTTACAGTAATTTAATGCTAAACAAACTCAGTGAAATATATTTTTTTCGTTAGGTTCAGAATGATTTTGGCGAAATTATTGCATACACAAATTTTCCCTTGTCCTATATGGCAAGATGAGCGTTGCTATTTAAGCCAAGATCGCAAGTTCTGCCTATTCGGCACGACATATATATATATATATATATATATATATATATATATATATATATATATATATATATATATATATATATATATATATATATATGCAATAAGGTCACAGTAAACAGGTGATTTCAAAATATGCAAGCAACCACTCTGAAAGAATAGAGAAATTCCAAGCGCTTTCGTGACTACTCACATTATCAAGGAATATTATCAAGTTCCTTGATAATGTGAGTAGTCACGAAAGCGCTTGGAATTTCTCTATTCTTTCAGAGTGGTTGTTTTGCATATATATATATATATATATATATATATATATATATATATATATATATATATATATATATATATATATATATATATATATATATATATATAGATGATTATGGAAATGCTTCCCGGAAATTCCTGCTTGTCTCAACTGCTACCCAAGTTGTCTCCTAAACTTGGCTGCTGCTGCGAGACTTAGTAAGACACCTGTGGAAGCTCTCAGGATCTTGCCCCCACAACCACACCACCACTTTAAGAACCAACTAGCTTTGTAACTACCATAGTTTTACAGTTATCAGTTTTGAGAACTCCTGACTGGCAATAAGACACGCCTCTTGAAGACGCTTCTCTCTGAACTGCGAGAATAAATTCTGGCTGCTGTGAAAGTTACCATGAAAGTTTAAAATTATAAGTAATTTTCATTCAGAGAATGCCTGCCTGCCTGTCTGCCTGCCTGTCTGCCTGTCTGCCTGCCTGCCTGCCTGTCTGCCTGCCTGTCTGCCTGTCTGCCTGCCTGCCTGATTTTGTGATAGGACGACTATGTCTAATTTTGGAAAAAAAAATGGAACCTCATCCAGTTTTGCTCGTAATGTTTTCAGTCCCATTATCTCTGTTTGAGTCCCATTTTCTCTGTTTGAGTCCCATTTTCTCTGTTTGAGTCCCATTTTCTCTGTTTGAGTCCCATTTTCTCTGTTTGAGTCGCATTTTCTCTGTTTGAGTCCCATTTTCTCTGTTTCAGTCCCATTTTCTGTTTGAGTCCCATTTTTTTATGTCAGCAGAAAGTGGAGAAGATATTATCTGATTGTCTCCCTATCTGTCTGTTTTATACGCTTAGCTTCCAACTGTATCTCTGCTTGGATAAATAAAATATTGTAAACTCACTTTCACTCATTTTTTGTATTAATGTTTTTCCTATACAATGATTAATTAAAACATTTTTAAGGGAACTGTCAAGGTGTAGGTTTCTGGATAAACAGCTCAAAGTCTTAGATAAAAACTATGGATTTAAGTAATTCTCTTTCACTTTCTAAGATAGATAGTGTAGTAAAGTTTGATTTAATCTGATAATTCCCCCTCGGACGAAGAATATCGGGACTGATCACCTTCGGTCAAGACTAAGACTGAACACCTATTATTTTTTCAAGGTTAAAAGACTTATCACCTTAAAATTACCTCTCCATTTCTCCTCGTGTCTCCAGTATGAACGTTGCCTCTTCATTCGACTGAAGAAGGCTGTTGGACAGGCAGAAACATCTCAGCAGTAAAGATAGTCAGGTGTTGAACTGGTCTCATTCAACAACGAGTTAAATTTCATCTCCATCCCTGCTGAGGATAAAGTGTGTGCTGTAGGGTTGGATATCACCCCAGTCCTCCTTGTACAGACTAGTGGGGTTAGATCACGCTCTGCATTATTCAGTACAGTCTCGGAAACCAACACCTGCGCTCAAGATTCCAGGTATATATATTCGTTAATTTAGTTAAACAACCGGTTCAAAAGTGAGAATAAAAAACGAAGTATAAGTCAGTACGACGTGTACTTTTACTCATTAAGTAAACTATTTCGTTTTTCTTCGTTTACTGAATAAGGAAAGTTGAATTTATATGAGCATTTCTGTATTTTTCAAGTCGGGAGCAAAATCTGATGAACTTAAAGTGCTAAAAATATGAATTATATAAAATCACAACAGCCACACAAATCACAACAGTCACACAAATCACAACAGTCACACAAATCACAACAGTCACACAACAGCCACACAAATCACAACAGTCACACAACAGCCACACAAATCACAACAGTCACACAAATCACAACAGTCACACAACAGCCACACAAATCACAACAGTCACACAAATCACAACAGTCACACAACAGCCACACAAATCACAACAGTCACACAACAGCCACACAAATCACAACAGTCACACAAATCACAACAGTCACACAACAGCCACACAAATCACAACAGTCACACAACAGTCACACAAATCACAACAGTCACACAACAGTCACACAAATCACAACAGTCACACAACAGCCACACAAATCACAACAGTCACACAACAGCCACACAAATCACAACAGTCACACAACAGCCACACAAATCACAACAGTCACACAAATCACAACAGTCACACAACAGTCACACAAATCACAACAGTCACACAACAGCCACACAAATCACAACAGTCACACAACAGTCACACAAATCACAACAGTCACACAACAGCCACACAAATCACAACAGTCACACAAATCACAACAGTCACACAACAGTCACACAAATCACAACAGTCACACAACAGCCACACAAATCACAACAGTCACACAACAGCCACACAAATCACAACAGTCACACAACAGCCACACAAATCACAACAGTCACACAACAGCCACACAAATCACAACAGTCACACAAAATCACAGCAGGCCGCGATAAATTAAATAAAATGGCTGAAAACAGAAGGGACGATATCAAAACTTAACCTATATGAGTTCAGATGCATTATATATGCATTTGTTTATATATATATATGTATATATGCACATGTATATGCACAGCAGAGTTAAGCTACATTGTTATTTTAACAATTGTGTACGTGAATATTGTAGTTTCATCGGTACACTACAAAAAATAAATCATTCGAGCAGGATATATCACAGAAAATATTTAACGTTATAAACTCATTTACTCCATCAGATACAGTGATGGTTATTTGTTTGGCACAATATATACATATATAGTCCCTGGACGCGTATATAATTTGCATGAGGATAATATGACAAGTGAATGTTTGTCATAAAGGCTGCGAACAGGTATGTATTTTTTAGCAATATGAAAAATACTAAAAATGATATTTTAACCATGATACGGGTAGGGTTAGAACCCACGGCAAGTGAGTCGTGAAACTCGAGGCCGGTGCGTAAACACTCGTACCGTGAATTGTTTGCAGTCGTGTCATTGCGATTTCGTGAACCAGAAGTTGTTAGGTACAATCTGAGGTATCACCTTTTAGTTGATATAATTCTTTGGTGTCCTTCCTCTGAAGGATTTCGTTTACAACAAGAAAATGCTTCATGCGGTCGGCATCAAACTTTATATACAAATGGACTGGTTCTAGGGAAAGGTTCAAAGAGCTTGTGGTATAAGCAGGTGACCTGTAATTATTTTTAAGTAGTCCTTGGTATCTTGATTTATTTTTATTTTTTATTATCACACTGGCCGATTCCCACCAAGGCAGGGTGGCCCGAAAAAGAAAAACTTTCACCATCATTCATTCCATCACTGTCTTGCCAGAAGGGTGCTTTACACTACAGTTTTTAAGCTGCAACGTTAACACTCTTCCGATCGCCTTCAAACTTTCAGCAGTGGTATATCCTATTTAGGAGAGTGATTCTTATTGCAGTGTGTACGTGCCAATTTGTCAGTTTTATTTTTTAAAATGGTGTGGAATTTTTAACTATGAAATAACTAAAGAATGCCTCATTGGAACGGTTTCAAACTTTGATGATTTTTCGAGTTTTGAAAACAATGATGTTTAGGCTGCGTAGGTGATATTTACAATTTTTACACATGCAAATAACTATGGTGTCCCGTAGCCCGGTTGCTAGTGCACCAAGCTCACACATATTGGGGTCCATGGTTCGATCCCCGGTACAGCTGGAAACATTAGAACGTGTTTCCTTAAGACACCTGCTGTCCCTGTTCACCCATCAATAAAATAGGTACCTGAGTGTTAGTCGACTGGTGTGGGTCGCATCCTGAGACAAAACTGACCTATTTATCCCGAAATGCTCAGCATAACAAGCGGCTTTCCATATAGTAGTATGTCACTGATGTCAGCTAGTACTGTATACCTTGTACATGTACTTGTACTAAATTAAGATATTCGCAACGTCTCAAGAAAGTCTCTTCTCATCTTCAAACATTCCTCACAGAGGTAACTTACTCAGACGAAGATTCAGGTTGGTATAAGAATGTGTGGGTGCCAGTTTGTAGACAGTATTTACAAAATCGTTGAGTATTTTATTTTCCCCGTGCGATTATTTGTGAAGGCAGCTTCTGAGCGGTGTTATGATGTTGTTACTGTGTTATAGTGGTGTTACGGTGTTATGGTGTTGTTACTGTGTTATAGTGGTGTTACGGTGTTATGGTGTTGTTACTGTGTTATAGTGGTGTTACGGTGTTATGGTGTTGTTACTGTGTTATAGTGGTGTTACGGTGTTATGGTGTTGCTACGGTGTTGTTACTGTGTTATGGTGGTGTTACGGTGTTATGGTGGTGTTACGATATTGTTCTGTTGTTACTGTGTAATGGTGTTATGGTGTTACGGCGTTGTTATGGTGTTGTTACGGCGTTGTTTATATGGTGTTATTACGGTGCTACGGTGTTACGGTGTTATGGTGTTGTTTTAGTGTTGTTACTGTGCTACACAATCAATAATTTACGAGTGTTTTTACACCTACTGAAATATTGATTTCCTTGAGATATCTAAGCAATGCCTCTCCAGGTTGGTTTTAAACTTTCAAAACTACTTAATCATACTTAGTGGAAGCTTCGGGTAAATTGAGCTAGCTTTAATGAAGGAACTTGGAAATTAGTTTTAATGCGAAAACTTGTGAATTCTTCGGATCGGTTTCAAACCTTCAAAAATATTTAACTAAATTGGAAACTATTGAGGTAGATGAGGCTGGGCTTATCGAATACAGGGATGCCTTTCTCAAAGCAGCGTCTGAAGCTCATCTAGTAACCACCTTTAATGATAAGCGCTAAACCCTTAGAGCTGGGAATAGGTGGTAATCAGGTTTGATCTAAGGAAGGGTAGCTCCAATTCCGTTGAGTAAGAGCCCATCACCAGCAGCGAGGGACTCTCACATGAAGGCTGATCCGTCATTAATGATTTCTCTCTCTGCGAATTTTCCCTATCTCAGAACGTCTCATTATTTACAAGTCTGGAAAAGCAATTATTTTCTTCCATTTAAGCTTTCTCTCTCTCTCTCTCTCTCTCTCTCTCTCTCTCTCTCTCTCTCTCTCTCTCTCTCTCTCTCTCTCTGTTTCTCTCTCTCTCTCTCTTTTTTTACACAAGGTTTGACAAGGTTAAGGATCCCTAGTTTTATTGACAAGCTATTTATAGGTTAAGGATTGCTAACTTTATTGGCAAGCTAAGAGCTGTTACCTACATCAGCTCATTTGAAAACATTTTTATTGTTATGAGACATACAAGTAGTGAACAGGATGAAGTTGGAGCCATCTGTGGGCCAGCATTTTCATTTGATCAACTGACGTTATCTCGTTGACATCATTATGCTGTACGAATGTGTTCCCTACTCAAGTCATCCTGGGTATATATGATCTCAGATGGAGTGATGTTCTGGAGAAGGGTACAGCCAGAGTGAAGTTGCTGCTTTCTGCCCGTCTTGTGGCATAAAAACTTGTTTCACGCTGTCCTCGAAGTGGATCCAAGTGTGGTACTTTGACAATATTGGCCTTGTACATAACAGTAAGGCCACCCACATCCCTCCTGTGTTGAAGGCTCTGCTGAAATGACAGATCTATCCAGGATGGGTCCAGGCGAGAGATGAGACGTCTTGCTCTGTTCTCCACTCTTTCAAGCAACCGCAGACTGCTTCTACTAGTCACATCATCTCACATCTCATATCAAGGATTACAAAGTATATTTTGGTTGTATCTGGGAGATGTTGGATCTAATTACGTTTTTTGAGTCTTGCGTCGTGCCCCGTAACCAAGATAATATATATATATATATATATATATATATATATATATATATATATATATATATATATATATATGTAAGAGAGAAGTGGTTGGCAAGTTGTTCCTGTTAAAAGAATAGCATAGGGGAAAGGGAAGGTATTCACGTGTGTATTGTCTGCTGCGTGCAGTTCTCTTCCATTTGGATGATGGGTCGCCCTCGAGGGACTCAGAGATGATACGGATGAACTGGCTTATTGCCAACAAGAGTGAGGATATGCACTTACACACACACATACATACACACACACACACACACACACACACACATACACACACACACACACACACACACACACACACACACACACACACACACACACACACACACACACACACACACACACACACACACACACACACACACACACACACACACACACACACACACACACACACACACACACACACACACACACACACACACACACACACACACACACACGCACACACAATCTTCAACAAATCCCTTGAAACTGGGCAACTACCTGAGAAATGGAAGACAGCTAATGTAGTCATCATATTTAAGAAAGGAAACAGAAACGAGGCACTAAACTACAGACCTGTGTCTCTGACATGTATTGTGTGCAAAGTCATGGAGAAGATTATCAGGAGGAGAGTGGTCGAACACCTGGAAAGGAACAAGATTATAAATGAAAACCAGCATGGGTTCATGGAAGGCAAATCTTGTATCACAAACCTCCTGGAGTTTTATGACAAGGTAACAGAAGTAAGACACGAGAGAGAAAGGTGGGTAGATTGCGTTTTCCTAGACTGCAGGAAGGCCTTTGACACAGTTCCCCACAAGAGATTAGTACAGAAGCTGGAGGATCAGGCGCATGTAAAAGGGAGGGCACTGCAATGGATAAGGGAATACCTGACAGGGAGGCAGCAACGAGTCATGGTGCATGAAGAGGTATCACAGTGGGCGCCTGTTACGAGCGGGGTCCCACAGGGGTCAGTTCTAGGACCAGTGCTATTCTTGATATATGTGAACGACATGATGGAAGGAATAGACTCTGAAGTGTCCCTGTTCGCAGATGACGTGAAGTTGATGAGAAGAATTAAATCGGACGAAGATGAGGCAGGACTGCAAAGAGACCTGGACAGGCTGGACATGTGGTCCAGTAACTGGCTTCTCGAATTCAATCCAGCCAAATGCAAAGTCATGAAGATTGGGGAGGGGCAAAGAAGACCGCAGACAGAGTATAGGCTAGGTGGACAAAGACTACAGACCTCACTCAGGGAGAAAGACCTCGGGGTGACCATAACACCGAGCACATGACTGGAGGCACACATCAACCAAATAACCGCTGCAGCATACGGGCGCCTGGCAAACCTGAGAATAGCGTTCCGATACCTTAATAAGGAATCGTTCAAGACACTGTACACTGTGTATGTTAGGCCCATACTGGAGTATGCAGCACCAGTCTGGAACCCACACCTGGTCAAGCACGTCAGGAAGTTAGAGAAAGTACAAAAGTTTGCAACAAGGCTAGTCCCAGAGCTCAAGGGAATGTCGTACGAGGAAAGGTTAAGGGAAATAGGACTGACGACACTGGAGGACAGAAGGGTCAGGGGAGACATGATAACGACATACAAGATACTGCGGGGAATAGACAAGGTGGACAGAGATAGGATGTTCCAGAGAGGGGACACAGGGACAAGGGGTCACAACTGGAAGCTGAAGACTCAGACGAGTCACAAGGACGTTACGAAGTATTTCTTCAGTCATAGAGTTGTCAGCAAGTGGAATAGCCTAGCAAGTGAAGTAGTGGAGGCAGGAACCATACATAGTTTTAAGAAGAGGTATGACAAAGCTCAGGAAGCAGAGAGAGAGAGGACCCAGTAGCGATCAGTGAAGAGGCGGGGCCAGGAGCTGAGTCTCGACCCCTGCAGCCATAATTAGGTGAGTACAATTATGTGAGTACACACACACACACACACACACACACACACACACACACACACACACACACACACACACATACACACACACACACACACACGCACACACACACACACGTTGCAGATCAAGGTTTTATTTACAACTTTTCACCTCCGTAATGCTTAGATGTTTCACATTGTAGAGATTAACAGACAAAGCCATGTTTCTGTGTAGAAATTAGCGAAAACGTCTTACTCTGTTTAAGGCTTATTGAGACGCTTCATTCTCTGTAGAACTTCTAGTGAGGCAACATTTCACTATGAGTAGAGCTTATGTTTCACTCTAGGTAGAGCTTCACCAAGTCTTACACAGATTACAGATAACACGCATACACACTCCGGAAGGTTATATGGATAATGGCTCACTCCTTTCTCTCAACCTCCTGCAGCACATCAATGCGTTGACGGTTGTCTCTCGTTGACCTGATGAAGCGGAACGTTGTCCCGGTAGAAGATGGTTTTGATACTTGTGCGTTTCGTTTTAATGGTGGTGTCGTTCCTCTCTCTCTCTCTCTCTCTCTCTCTCTCTCTCTCAGTTTACCTCTTGTCTCTGTTTCTTCTCAGATTATATGTGTTTAAATGTTGCAGAATGTTATGGGGATACGTTTTCGCTCAGAGCGAAACGTTCTACAAATAAAGGCTGTATCCAACCTTGCCTTTTGGCCGTCTCTTGCCCTTCCAACCATCTTGTGAAAATCTCAGGTCACCCCAACTTATCAATCTGTCTTAAAGTTCTGCCAACTCCATAAATAGGCTCAGCTCTCACTCAGGAGAGGTGAAGGGTAATCACTCAGGCCCTAGGCCCACTCCCCTTCCTCTTTCCCTTCACGGAAAGTCACGGGGTGTAACACTTATGAATAATGGAAGTGAGAAGGGATGGTGACAGGAATTGGTGAGGAAAGTAGTGAAGAGTGAAGGCGAAAATAGTGGAAATATATATTTGTATATATATATATATATATATATTTGTATATATATATATATATATATATATATATATATATATATAATTATTGATTTGAAGTAATATTAAATAAATACATAGCAAAATTTAGCTAAAAGAAATGTTAGGTTTGGTGGTTTCTAAATTAAGTTTGGTCCAAAATTGAAACATTTTATATTAATCTGTAAGTTTTTTTTTTTTAAAAGGTTCAATTTCTAAGGCAGTTCTACCTATTCGGTATAAAGTGAAGACAGACTAGGTATATTTACTAACGCGCAAATGTTATATTCTTAACGTTGAGGTGAGAAATCTAATACCATCATCAGACTCGTGTCTGGAACAAGACATAACTATGAGAAAACCAAAAATAATTCCTTGAAAATACAATAAACTTTAGAAAAATTGAGGGATTTTTTTTAATTGATACGTTCAGTTAATGAGACACTAGAATATTCAGTTATACGAACGCTGACACCGTCACGAACGCTTACACGCTCACGAACGCTGACACGGTCACGTACATTGCCAACGGAACGTTCACTTGTTCGTACATTATAATATTTTACACACACCACTTTCAAGTGATTATAGTCTCCCTATTTAACTGCCATAATTATAAAAATCTCTGCATTTCCGGGCGACGTAATGAGTTCAGTCCTGTTTTGGAGTCAATTACTAAAATGAGATGTAATTAATTTAGGGTCGGCCGTAATCGGATTAACGTTTTATCAAGTAAAAAACTTTTATCATATGGGACTCATAAACTGTGACTGCTTATCCGGTTATGTCATTAATAAAGGCAGTTTAATATAATGTTTTAGCAACGGCAACGTTTTATGCAACGTTTTATGCAGTAGGAAAAATGCCTGTCTGAAGAATCGTGTTTGGAGGATTGTGTGTGTTTAATTATATATGTGTATGTATATATATATACATTGTATATATATATATATATATATATATATATATATATAATATATATATATATATATATATATATATATATATATATATATATATATATATATATATATATATATATATATATATATATATATATATATTACACGATGTGGTAACACTGAAAGGGATAACAGTAAGTCAGCTCGTTCCCTTAAATACTGCCCATGGGAACGCAATTTAAAAAAAGAACCTGACCCTATATCTTTCCAGCGGCAGTTTGTGGAGAAAAGATTGCTGGTGCGTATGTGGCAGAGCCGTAATAGATGCGTTACTGTGGTTACTGCTGGGCCTGAAGCAGTGACTGTTAGTGTCAGGCAACTGTGTGGTCGTAGGGAATGTTAGTGTCAGGCAGCTGTGTGGTCGTAGGGAATGTTAGTGTCAGGCAACTGTGTGGTCGTAGGGAATGTTAGTGTTAGGCAGCTGTGTGGTCGTAGGGAATGTTAGTGTCAGGCAACTGTGTGGTCGTAGGGAATGTTAGAGTCAGGCAACTGTGTGGTCGTAGGAAATGTTAGTGGTAGGCAGCTGTGTGGTCGTAGGGAATGTTAGTGTCAGGCAACTGTGTGGTCGTAGGGAATGTTAGTGTCAGGCAGCTGTGTGGTCGTAGGGAATGTTAGTGGTAGGCAGCTGTGTGGTCGTAGGGAATGTTAGTGTCAGGCAACTGTGTGGTCGTAGGGAATGTTAGTGTCAGGCAACTGTGTGGTCGTAGGGAATGTTAGTGTCAGGCAACTGTGTGGTCGTAGGGAATGTTAGTGGTAGGCAGCTGTGTGGTCGTAGGGAATGTTAGTGTCAGGCAGCTGTGTGGTCGTATGGAATGGTTAGCGAGTATATAGTCTGAAAACTTAATCAGTACGTCAAGTCAGTTCCTGATCAGCCGGGCTCTGGCACCTACACTGGACTTCGTGCTGCTCGGATTAACAGCCTGGCTGATCAGATTTGGGCGTAATCACGGAATGGACTACAGGGAGATAACAGGTAGCGGGGATTGTAGTAGTCAATGGTTGTTGTAGTTAGTGAGTGGAAGTATTTACCTTCTGGCTGACTAATGTGTAGGTAGGTCTAGGTCTTTACCTGGCAGTGCCAGTGTTCTATAGACTGGTGTTCAGACCAAGGTCTTCATCCAGCAGTGTAGTCTTTCTAAAGACTAAGTGGTGTTCAGACAGATTTGGGTCTATCTCAAGCAGTATTGCCCTGGTCTGGTTGAGTGACTGGTGTTTAGACAGAACCAGAGCAAAGTCTGGCAGCATTGTTGTCCTGTTACTTGACTGGTATTCATGTAGATCTTAATTTGTCTCCTTTGACATAGTTTATCTTCATCTTTCTCTTACATTTGTACATCTTTATTCCTTTTCGTCAGTTCGTTCGACTTTACATTTTTCTTCCCCTGTTTTATATACATTTTTTTTACCCATGTGTCTTTCGTGTTTCATCCTAGTTTGTACATATTTCCATTCATCTTTTCTTTCTTTGTCCCTCTTTTTGTTATCATTTTATCCATGTCTTCTACATATTTTTGTGAATAATTATCCTTCTTTGAATCGGTATAATTTATCTCTGTCTCTGTATCGGTTATTTACCCATTTATCCAAGTGTTTTACTGTCCATCCTATTTCCTGTAATTTGCTTCATCCCACAACTCTTAATTAGTTAATTAAGTATTTTATTAGCACCGCCAACTCATTATATTAATCTCCCAGTACTAATTACTTACTCATCACAATGTATGATGAAAATTGTGCTATTTTTTGTGAATGCATGCTAATTGGGGGAGTTGGAGAGAGGCCGGGTGAGAGTAGTTGTGGGGAGGAGAGACCGGAAGAGTACATGTTTGTTATTTCCTGCTAATGGCAAAAAAAAAAATCTCAAAAATAATTGGCACGAGGGGAAAATCCATGAGAAAACGTGTTTTGACCACACACACACACACACACACACACACACACACACACACACACACATATATATATATATATATATATATATATATATATATATATATATATATATATATATATATTACTAGTTTCAGTCTTCCTTAATGGTCCCAGGAGATATCGATTTTTGCCGTGTGTTGAGGCAGGATAAAACTATAGAGAAACAAAAGCCTGCGCCAATATTAGTCGTGGGATAGAGTGTCTAGCAATGAAGAATCCCGGCAGATTGGCGGCCGTGTTGGGGTGTTTATATTGGAATCGAAACCACCTCGTGACCCTCCTCTTTTGTCCTCGGTGTCTTGCGAGAAAGGAAAGTTGTATTCCCTATATTTTAAGTGAGTGTAAACAAAGGCTTTGTTTACATATCGTTTTCAAAGAGACTTGGGAATAGAAGAAGGTATTTAGATCCAAAACTTTAATCCTTTTTAACCGACCATATTTTTTTGGGGAAGAAAAGGGATTTGATTCTCTCATTTTTTTTTTCATTTATCGATGCTACATTTTGACTCATTTAATTGATTTATGAATTTCTCTGATGGTTATTAGGTATAAATGCAGCATTCAGGTTTTATGTGATCTCTCTTGTTAATGGAGATTAAACCCAATCAACTGAACGAGGGTCATTAAAACCGCACTTAATCTTTCTCCACAAGACAAGAATACTTCAATACCTAAGGTAGCCGCCTCGAATATTCTTCATTCCATTCATATGACCATAAATATAAAAATATATATAAAATCTACAAAAATAATATATAATTGGACACAAGTGCAACTAATGTGACATTTATTGTGGCAACGTTTCGCTCTCCAGGAGCTTTATGAAGCCATTACAAACAATACATGGACATGATAAAGCTCCTGGAGAGCGAAACGTTGCCACAATAAATGTCACATTAGTTGCACTTGTGTCCTTTTACTTTACATATTGTCGGTAATTCTACCAACTTTATTACAATATATAATTACTGAACTGTTTATATATATATATATATATATATATATATATATATATATATATATATATATATATATATATATATATATATATATATATATATATATATATATATATATTGTAAGATTAATTTTATAATTACATTCATTGTTCACATTTTCTTTAAAACTAAAAGTACACATGTATACGAATACACAAAGACAAATATTCGTGTACGTTTGCACATGTTTGTAGATGAATGGTTCAGAGAACCGACATGTTGATAAATTAGATACATGTGCAACTCTTGGGTATCTTTATTGAGGAAACGTTTCGCCACACAGTGGCTTCATCTACAAACCTGTCAGACACTGCAACTTCTTGGGATCTTAATACTTAGGAATTCTTCGCTTGCCTAATTCTTGGGCACGACCTACTTCCACATTGAACAAATGTGACACCACCTATGACTGCTGCACCTCTCCTGCCATACGGTTTATAAGCTGCTTCTCCGCTCATATGCCGTATTCTATTCACGATTGATGGACTGAACACATCGACTCAAGGTTGAGGGACTGATTACCTCATTCTCCTCCTGTTCTTCAAGATTCTCCTTTGTATGGACTGATGAAGCCACTGTGTGGCGAAACGTTTCCTCAATAAAGATACCCAAGAGTTGCACATGTATCTAATTTATCAACATTTGCACATGTTTATATTTCTGATACCAGCAGCATATATGGTTCATGAAGTATATATATCTGTATATATACACTGAGGTGTGTATTTCTCAGTGCACAGCCACAAAGAGATGTATGTTTTTAGTATAAATAATGAAAGTAAAATTTTAATGAATTTTGAGAAATTTTTTGAATAAAATTATGATGGAAATTATTACGACATTGATGGGGAAAAGTGAATTATGCTAATAAAAATAATGAAAATAGACAGAATATTAAAAAAAAGGATGGGGTTGGCACCCCTGGAAAAAAATAAATAATTGTTGATGCTGGTGAAGGGCTCTTGATCCCAGGAACTAAAGCTACCTTTCCCCTTTCTCCCACTTTCTCTCTCTCTCTCTCTCTCTCTCTCTCTCTCTCTCTCTCAATAAATAACAAAAAGGCACAATACCGTGACTGGAACGATACACAAATAACCCGCACATAAAAGAGAGAAGCTTACGACGACGTTTCGGTCCGACTTGGACCATTGACAAAGTCACACTAACAGAGGTGGAGCAGGACGGCTATATATAGGCAGGAAGAGGTGGAGGTAGTAGTAGTAGTAGTAGTAGTAGTAGTAGTAGTAGTAGTAGTAGTAGTAGTAGTAGTAGTACAAGAATTGTATATAATACCGACAGGATGAAATTAAGACACATGCACAACACCCGGGCATCCCCATCGTAGACGTTTCGCCATCCAGCCAGCCACTGGATGGCGAAACGTCCACAACAAAGACAACCAGACGCCGCACATGTGTCTTAATTTCATCAGTAGTTGTAGTAGAAGAAGAAGAGGTAGTAGTAGTGGTAGTGGAAGAAGTGGGAAATAAGGATGACGAGCCAGTCAAATACAAAGGAAGGGGAGCACTGCAAGAGAGCTAGATACCCACAGAGGGAGAGCAAGCGCACAGAGGTGCGTGAAAGGGGAAGTGGTGAAATAAAATAAATGAAGAAGGAACAGAAACACGAGACAGGAGAGAGAAAGACAACCCAGAGGAGAAAAGGAGAGAGGAAAGGGGAAGAGGAAGAAGAAAAAGAAAAAGAAAAAAAGAAAAATGAGGATTCAGGTTAAGTCACGGGTGTTCTGAAGTTTGGAGCATTTTACAATGTAGTGGGAGAGGAAGGCATCTACAGAGACGAAGCCAGGGCTAAGGTTCATACAAGGAAAGTTGTGTATTAGAGAGGATTCAACTAGACGGCGACTGTTGGAGTTGGAAGTAGGGAAGACAGTTTTAGCAGAAGACCAGTCAATAGGATGGCTATGATCTCTGACGTGACAGCAAAGAGCATTGTTAGTGTCGGCAAGCCTAACACTATTTTTGTGCTCCCTAAGTCTGTCAGAAAGAGATCGACCAGTTTCTCCGAAGTATTGAAGAGGACAGGAGGAGCAAGAAATAGAGTAGACACCAGGAACATCTGTAGAGGGAGGAGAGGTATGAACGAGATTAGTGCGAAGAGTGTTAGTCTGGCGGAAGGTAAGCTTGATGTCTAAGGGACGGAGAGAATTGTTGAGATTAGAAAGACCGGAAATGTAGGGAAGGCAGAGGATAGAAGAGTTCCCATGAGTAGAGAGTTTGGGAGAGAAGAAATTGCGTTTAGCACGTGAGAGGGCAGAGTCTATGAAATGGGAAGGGTAGCCAAGACGGGAGAACGAATTATGAAGAGTGGAAATTTCTGCTGGAAGGAACTGAGGATCACAGATGCGGAGGGCACGGAGAAAGAGGGAGATAAGAACACTTTTCTTGACAGGGGAAGCATGATAGGAAAAGTAGTGAATGTACATGCCACTGTGCATAGGTTTACGGTAAACGGAAAAGGAAAAACCTGTATCTGAGCGGTGGACATGGACATCAAGGAAAGGAAGTAAGGAATTAGATTCCCATTCAGCTTTAAACTTAATGGAAGGGGCAAGATTATTAAGAGCTTCAAGAAAAGGTTGGAAGAGACTGGAGTCATGAGGCCACAGAGCAAAGATGTCATCCACATAGCGGAGCCAGAGTGAAGGTTGCACATCGAGGGTAGGAAGAAGAACAGTCTCGAAGTATTCCATGTAAAGATTGGCAAGGACAGGAGAGAGATGAGAGCCCATAGCGACACCGAAGGTTTGAGAATAATATTTCCCTTGGAAGGAAAAGGAGTTAGAGTCCACACAGAGGCGGATCAGATCAAGAAAGACATCAGTGGGGATAGGGAGATGAAGAAACCCTTCATGGGCCTTCTCTCTAAGGAAATCAAGGACATCATCAAGAGGGACATTGGTGAAGAGGGACTCAACGTCAAGACTAAGCATCTTACAGGTTGGGAGAGAGCGAACCCGTTCAATGAAGTCTTGAGAGTGACGGAGGTGGGCAGGAGAAAAAGTACCAAGAAAGGGAGTGAGGGTTTTGGCCAGCCAAGAAGCAAGAGAATAAGAGACAACCTCTAGAGGATATGATAGGACGGAGAGGAATATCAGGTTTATGAGTTTTGGGAAGGCCATAGAAATAGGGAAGAGAGGGACAGATGACACGAAACCGTTGAACAAGGTCAAAGTCAGGAGGACAGAGGTCGGAGAGAGTCCTTAGTTTTTTGTTGAAAGTTCTCTTGATGCGATCAAGAGGGTTGGAAACGAGAGGAGTGTAGGTGCGTGAGTCAGAGAGCAAGACATCAGCTTTACGGAGGTAATCCTCGCGATCAAGGATAACTACCGAATTACCTTTGTCAGAAGATAGTATGACAATGTTAGTGTTGGATTTAAGAGAAGAAAGGGAAAGTTGGTAACGGCGTGGAAGGTGGTGATTCTTGGAAAACAGACTAACAAGAGCAGGAAGGAGAGCACCACGAAAAGTGGACAAGTCAGGAAGATTACGACCGAAACGTCGTCGTAAGCTTCTCTCTTTTATGTGCGGGTTATTTGTGTATCTCTCTCTCTCTCTCTCTCTCTCTCTCTCTCTCTCTCTCTCTCTCTCTCTCTCTCTCTCTCTCTCTCTCTCTCTCTCTCTCTCTCTCTCTCTCCCACTTCCATTTTTTACAGTAATTCCTGTGTCCCACTCCAGTGCCTCTTCCCTACACTCCCACCACTCGTGTCCACACTCTCTAAATTGCTTTCTCTGCCACTCCTTCCCCTCTGCCCACCACTCCTTTCCTCCTCACCACTCCTCCACCTCTCCTAACCACTCCTCCCCCTCTCCTCACCACTCCTCTCTCTCTCCACACCACTCCTCCCCCTATCCTCACTACTCCTCCCCCCTCCCCACCACCTTTCCTATCTTAATTATGAGTTCATTATATTCCCATTATGTGAAGATGTTTAGTCCAGCCACTTACTCCTACATGACATTGCGTCTTATATACTTCTTGTCATCATTGTTGATATCTACATTCATTCATTCTCACTCTCGCTCGCTCACACTCTCGCTCGCTCACACTCTCACTCGCTCACACTTTCACTCTCACACGCTCACACACTCACTCTCACTCACTCTCACTCACTCTCTCTCTCTCTCTCTCTCTCTCTCTCTCTCTCTCTCTCTCTCTCTCACACACACACACACACACACACACACACACAATCAACACTAAACATGTAATATCACAAATCACACAACCATTACCTGAAACACTCTCACTCCTCTACCACTGTCACCTCGTCCCCTGGCACTACCACCGTTACCTCATCCACTGGCACTACCACCATTACCTCGTACCCTGGCACTACCACCATTACCTCGTACCCTGGTACTACCACCATCACCTCGTTCCCTGGCACTACCACCATTACTTCTTCCCCTGGCACTACCACCATTACCTCGTACCCTGGCACTACCACCATCAACCCGTCCTCTGGCACTGCCACCATTTCTCCAGTGCCCAAACCAAAATCACCACTGGTCTCAGACCGAGCCGCGGGGGCGCTGACCCTCGCAACCGTCTCCAGGTATAATGTTCCTAACAACTACTTAACTAGTAGAGCTGCACTGAAACTAACAGATGTTGCAAACCAACACATGTTGCAAGCCAACACTGTGACAAGGGTTCCATCTCTTAGAGGGCGAAACGTTGTTCTAATGAAAGCTTGTTTTGATACTTGTGTCCTTTATTCAGCGTGTTCTTTTAGACATCTTTCCTGCACCGCTCACAGCTCACAAGGCTTGTAGTGCAGTGTAATTCTTGCCCTGAGAACTAGACACTGCCTTGCACAGCAGTGAAAAATTCTTGTCTTAAGGAAATTCATTTGGAATTTTCAACGCTTTTTTTCCGCTGCTGATGCGTTTGAATCTCCTCTGTGATAGCTACAATGGAATCTGAAGCCTTTTATTAGCATATTTATGACTCTGAGCAAAGGTGCACAGGTGTCGACTTTCTGCCTCACGAGAGTGAAGATTCCTGGTGAATCTTTTACCACAGAGGCGAAAAGAATTTCGACAAATGTTTCACGCAGTTGTAGTACGGTTATAGCTGGCACTGGTGCCACATGTTACATTTTGCAGAACTCTTCAATGCCACCTCGAGTGTCATGTGACGATTATTACTGTGGTGTTACGCTCCTGCCAAAACGAAATTAAATTTCACACACACACACACACACACACAGACCAAAGGACAAAAGGCAGACTGAATAAATGTGTACATCTAACAAGGACAAAATATCACTCCCAAAACTAAAAGCATTGAAAAGTAGGATGGTTGCAGATACCTCTGTCACACCATCCTCCACCATCATCATTCATATACTGTAGGACAGTCATCTACTGTAGTACAGTCCCAGTCTACGACATCAGAAGTTACTGGTGAAGGGTTGCTTGGCTAATGGTGTTTTACAAACCTGTCAGCTACACGAGGGTCACTAAGGCTGCATGTCATCTGTTCATCACCAAAGATGTTTTAATCCCTAAAATACTGAACAACTTCTGTGTATACTTACTGAGAAGATATACACCTTTTAATATATATATATATATATTATATATATATATATATATATATATATATATATATATATATATATATATATATATATATATATATATATATATATCCTGTATGAAGGATTAAATGGCATAATTAAATATTTAAAAATTTACTCCACAGAACTAACTGGAAACAGTGAAATAAGCACGTCAAAAATAATTAGAAAGCATGACAATATACATGAAATTTTATCTTCCACATCCGTAAAAAAACATTAAAACGTCAGTAGAAATATCTACTCTACTCTAAAAAGAAATTGCTTCACATGAATTTGAAACTGTGGAAGGCATTGCTGATTGTCAGCTCTGGTATTGCTGGTGTGTTGGTAAAAAGCATCCTCTGCCTCTCCGCACATTTTTACCCATTGATCTCTCACAGAGAAATGTACAAAGATTGGGACTCGCTGAACACTGCCTAGCGCTCCACTTTTTCCCCTCCCTCTACAATTACTGTATTTTTGTCGCAATACTGAGCTGGCTGCATGCATTTTTTGTGTGTATTTATAGCACCTCTAAACACACACACACACACACACACACACACACACACACACACACACACACACACACACACACACACACACACACACACACACACACACACACAAATACACACACACACACGCACACACACACATACACACACACAAAGAAGAGCGTTGCTATTTAAACCAAAATCGAAAAAGGTTTACCTATTCGGTACGACATATATATATATATATATATATATATATATATATATATATATATATATATATATATATATATATATATATATATATATATATATATATATATATATATATATATATATATATATATATATATATATATATATATATATATATACATAAAATGCCGAACAGGTAAGACTTTCGATTTTGGCTTAAATAGCAACGCTTTTCTTCGTGTGTGTGTATGTGTGTGTATGTTTGTGTGTGTGTATGTGTGTGTGTGTGTGTGTGTGTACTCACCTATTTACTCACCTATTTGTGGTTGCAGGGGTCGATTCATAGCTCCTGGCCCCGCCTCTTCACTGATTGCTACAAGGTCCTCTCTCTTACTGCCCCATTAGCTTTATCATACCTAGCCTTAAAACTATGTATGGTTCCCGCCTCCACTACTTCACTTTCTAGGCTATTCCACGGCCTGACCACTCTATGACTGAAGAAATACTTTCTAACATCCCTTTGATTCATCTGAGTCTTCAACTTCCAATTGTGACCTCTTGTGTCTGTGTCCCATCTCTGGAACATCCCGTCTTTGTCCACCTTGTCTATTCCGTGCAGTATTTCATATGTCGTTATCATGTCTCCCCTGACCTTCCTGTCCTCCAGTGTCGTCAGGCCGATTTCCCTCAACCTTTCTTCGTAGGACAATCCCCGTAGCTCTGGGACTAGTCTTGTTGCAAACCTTTGCACCTTCTCTAATTTCTTGACGTGCTTGACTAGGTGTGGATTCCAAACTGGTGCTGCATATTCCAGTATGGGCCTGACGTAAATGATATACAGAGTCTTGAACGAATCCTTGCTGAGGTATCGGAACGCTATCCGTAGGTTTGCCAGGCACCCGTATGCTGCAGCAGTTATCTGATTGATGTGCGCCTCAGGAGATATGCTCGGTGTTATACTCACCCCCAGATCTTTTTCCTTGAGTGAAGTTTGCAGTCTTTGGCCATCTAAACTATATTGTGTCTGCGGTCTTCTTTGCCCTTCCCCAATCTTCATGACTTTGCATTTGGCAGGGTTAAACTCAAGGAGCCAGTTACTGGACCAGGCTTGTAGCCTGTCAAGGTCTCTTTGTAGTCCTGCCTGATCCTCATCCGATTTGATTCTTCTCATTAACTTCACATCATCTGCAAACAAGGACACTTCTGAGTCTATCCCTTCCGTTATGTCGTTCACATATACCAAGAACAGCACAGGTCCTAGGACTGACCCCTGTGGAACCCCGCTTGTCACAGGCGCCCGCTCTGACACCTCGTCACGTACCATGACTCGTTGTTGCCTCCCTGTCAGGTATTCTTTGATCCATTGCAGTGCCTTTCCTGTTGTGTGTGCCTAATCCTCTAGCTTTTGCAGTAACCTCTTGTGAGGAACTGTGTCGAAGGCCTTCTTGCAGTCCAAAAAAATGCAGTCGATCCACCCCTCTCTCTCTTGTCTTACTTCTGTCACCTTATCATAAAACTCTAGTAGGTTTGTGACACAGGATTTTCCTTCCCTGAAACCGTGCTGGTTGTCAATTATACACTTGTTTCTTTCCAGGTGCTCCACCACTCTCCTCCTGATGATCTTCTCCATGACCTTGCATACTATACACGTTAGTGATACAGGTCTGTAGTTTAGTGCCTCATGTCTGTCTCCCTTTTTAAAAATTGGGACTACATTTGCCATCTTCCATACCTCGGGGAGTTGCCCAGTTTCAAATGATGTGTTGAAGATCTTTGTTAATGGTACACACAATATCTCTGCTCCCTCTTTAAGGACCCACGGAGAGATGTTGTCTGGTCCCACCGCCTTTGAGGTGTCAAGTTCGCACAGCAGCTTCTTCACCTCCTCCTTGGTTATATGTATTTCATCCAGCACTTGCTGGTGCCCCCCCCCCTGTTCTGATTTCCTGGAGTCCTACTGGTTTCCACTGTAAATACTTCTTTAAATCTCGTGTTGAGCTCCTGACATACCTCCCTGTCGTTTCTTGTGAATTCCCCATCACCCTTCCTCAGTCTGATTACCTGGTCCTTGACTGTTGTTTTCCTCCTGATGT
>NC_091365.1:8421434-8443934 GCF_038502225.1 Cherax quadricarinatus
GACTGGAACAATACACAAATAACCCGCACATAGGAGAGAGAAGCTTATGACGACGTTTCGGACCGACTTGGACCATTTAACAGCAAGACAGGTATTGATATCCTCTTAAATTTGTGTAATGAGGTGTGTGTGTGTGTGTGTGTGTGTGTGTGTGTGTGTGTGTGTGTGTGTGTGTGTGTGTGTGTGACCTGGAAGAGAAAGCTAGACAAAGCTAGCCAGAGTGAGGATAATGAAGAGTATAATGAGGAAATGTTTATAAATATATATATATATATATATATATATATATATATATATATATATATATATATATATATATATATATATATATATATATATATATATATATATATATATATATATATATATATATATATATATATATATATATATATATATATATATATATATGTATATATATATATATATATATATATATATATATATATATATATATATATATATATATATATATATATATATATGTATATATAACTAAAAAAAATAAAGTATTGAAATTGAATATAGGCGTAAAACCTAGGCTTACACGCTTATAGCCTATCAAATTATAATCTGGATGGCAAACACAGAATTAAAAACAGTCATGTGTGGATACATGCATCCACATGGATAATCCTAGTCCATTTAAACAGAAAACCAAAATATATTCCAAAACCAGCCACTCATTTATGTAAATGGTGAAAAAAATATATTTAAATAGCGCTCAACCTCCCACAAGTATTACTGGCACACACACACACACACACACACACACACACACACACACACACACACACACACACACACACACACACACACACACACACACACACTCACACTCACACACACACACACAAACACACACACACACACACACACACACACACACACACACACACACACACACACACACACACACACTCATAAACACACACACACACTCACAAACACACACACTCTCACACACACACACACACACACACACACACACACACACACACACACATACACACACACACACACACACAAAGGTATGATAAAGCTCACGGCTCAGGGAGAGTGACCTAGTAGCGATCAGTGAAGAGGCGGGGCCAGGAGCTCGGACTCGACCCCCGCAACCTCAACTAGGTGAGTACAACTAGGTGAGTACACACACACACACACACACACACACATACACGCACAGCAGTAAAGGAAGAATACTGTGGAATAGTCAGACGGATTAACTAATCCTCTTGCGGAGGAATTTAAATATTTATAAAGAGCGTTTGCTGGACATAAAATCCAGCAAATGCCTTATTGAAGAGCGCTAAGCTCGTAGGGGTCATATTATCTACGGACATTCAGGGGTAAACAACAGCGATCTAACAAGAGACTGGCTTCAATTCCTTATGTTAAGATGCTAACCTAGCATGTGCTACTAATGAGACATTTTGTGGCAACGTTTCGCTCTCCAGTTTTGTATTTTATTGTGATAACGTTTCGCTCTCCAGGAACTCTTAATATGCCTACGTTTCACTCTCCGGGAGCTTTGTATTTTATTGTGGCAACGTTTCACTTTCCAGGAGCTTTGACAAAGCTTTGACGATACTCCTGGAGAGCGAAACGTTGCCACAATAAAATGTCGCATTAATTGCACACGTGTCCTTTTCCCTAACACATTGTCGATAATTCTACCAACATTATTACAAGTTAAGAACCGTCCACCATCATAATGGCGTCTCTACTGTAGGTGTCTTAAAACATAATATTTAATAATTACATTGGATTTAAAACTCTAATATTTAGTGGAAATGAAATGAAAATAAAAGCGAAGAGTAAAGCGAGCTATCTGATAGGTGGTGCAACTAAAAGTTTGTTTATATTATACCACAAGACGGGTTGCCAACATTAGTTTTGTTCTGGCTCTATCCTTGGTGAGCCATCTATGATCTCCATAAAACTACACAGAGCGAAACGTTGTCTCAATAAAAGCGTGTTCTTCCTTTTTTGACAACGGTGTTGTAGTTAGAGTCAGGTTTAATCCTGCAGACTTTGCTCCCGACACGAACATCAAAGTCGTTATATCCAAATAATTTTCCAAATTATTGACAGAAGCCGCACGACAGAAGCCACGACAGAAGCCGCACGACAGAAGCCACGACAGAAGCCGCACGACAGAAGCCACGACAGAAGCCGCACGACAGAAGCCACGACAGAAGCCGCACGACAGAAGCCACGACAGAAGCCACGACAGAAGCCACGATAGAAGCCGCACGACAGAAGCCACGACAGAAGCCGCACGACAGAAGCCACGACAGAAGCCACGACAGAACCCACGACAGAAGCCGCACGACAGAAGCCACGACAGAAGCCGCACGACAGAAGCCATGACAGAAGCCACGACAGAAACCACGACAGAAGCCGCACGACAGAAGCCACGACAGAAGCCGCACTGTCTACACTACACACTCACCAGCTCAAACGTTTAACCTGATATTGATGTCATAGAAACTGAAAAATATATCCTACCTGTTTATGTTGTTCCGTTATCGGCGTTAAAACTGTTCGTAACTGTTAGATAAATTACATTAACCTAACCTAATTAATTCATAATAATTAATGACTGGGAAGACATCAACCAAAAGTAACGTGTGAAGAGACGTCTTATTACAGGATAAGTTATCATGGAAAGAATTTGATAAATACAGAGTGATGACTTGTTGCTTGGGCTACCGTAAGTGTATATAATAGTAGATGCACACACACACACACACACACACACACACACACACACACACACACACACACACACACACACACACACACACACACACTGAAAACATATTCCGGAACTTTAAATACTGATTATAAAGTTTTATAGAGCCAGATGAGACATTATATACCTGCCAAGTCCCTCAACGTGTGTTGAAACTCAAACCTTGAAGTTCTATACTCTTATAAATAGGACTCAGAACGGCAATCATCAGAAATTTAAAATCTTAGAACACGACCACTGGAGTGTTTTTGCGGAGCTAAATGAAATAGATAATCTCTTAAGATGTTAGATACATGTGAAATATATTGTTCGTGAGAATTCCCGAGCGTCTTGATTCATTTTTGTCTTCGTGGAATCAATAAGAACAGTAAACCTTCCAGCAGACGCGTTGTAGACCTAGACTTTAATATAGGTTTAATTTAGCTCAGATTCGCGCTTCATCAAATCTATGAAAAATAAAATATCTTCAATGTGAATTCTGCCTCACCGGAATGTATAATTGAGTAGCGTTTGGGTTTGTCTAAATAATTTGTGAGGCTCAAACCAGAGCAAACCCTCGTCTAAAAGTCGGTCTCTGTCGACATGTCGCCCAAATCACCGCCTCCCAAAAATACTTCTCTTTGAATAAATTTCTAATATTTTAGCTCGACGTCTCTAAAGCAAGTAAAAGGTAAGACAATTACTGCAAATCTCTCCCAGGATAAATTTTCACCTATGACCATCTTAAGAAAAAAGGATTTTGCAGTAACGTAATAATCAGCTCAGGACATAAATCTGCCAACATACGGGTAATTTTCAGCAACATACGGTATTGTTTTCACGGATATTTTCTTAAACCTGTCCGCTACAAGAGGTTCATAAAAAAAAGCTTTCGGTCTTCAGTTCAGATTCTGTGTTCAAATGTATCCGGTGGAAGTCAAAATGTTGCCAAATAGTTAATGCAAAGTAGAGCAAGCGTTTCTCAAAACAATGTTTCGCTCAAAGAGGGTAATATGTTGATCTGCTGTGAGTATTTTTGCATTACGATTTACGCCCCTTGACGGTTTTCCAAACAGCTGAAGGGATCCTGGGAACAATACAAACTACGCCGCCATGAGCGGTCGCGAAGATATCTTCCGTAAGACTAAAATGGTATTAAAGAGGGAGTTAGCACACGGTACAGCCATGAACGGTACATCCTCTTCTCTTTAATTTCATTTATTTAGGTCTGAGCACCCACATGAGGAACATGAAGCTGTGAGGTGTCACGCAACCATGATGTACCTACCTGGGACTCATGAAAGTAAGACTGTCTAGTGTAAACTAGAAGTATTGTACATGATGACAGGACAGTGTTAAGAATCAGTCTTTATGTAGACATTATTGTATATCGCTTCGCAAGGCGAGCTGCATCTGGCGTTGTAATTTCCGTCACAACTGGCATCGAAAGACGCGTCACAACTGGCATCGGAAGTCGCATCGCAACTGACATCGAAAGTCGCTGATGGTACTCTCTATACAGTGCGTCGTCGGCACCACAGCTCTGATGGTCATCAAAAAATTACATTTGCCAGGCGTTTTATTGAAGACAAAGGTCAGATAGTGTGTGTGTGTGTGTGTGTGTGTGTGTGTGTGTGTGTCCTCACCTAATTGAGGTTGCAGGGGTCGCTTCATAGCTCCTGGCCTCTGTGTGTGTACTCACCTATTTGTACTCACCTATTTGTGGTTGCAGGGGTCGATTCATAGCTCCTGGCCTCTGTGTGTGTACTCGCCTATTTGTACTCACCTATTTGTGGTTGCAGGGGTCGATTCATAGCTCCTGGCCTCTGTGTGTGTACTCACCTATTTGTACTCACCTATTTGTGGTTGCAGGGGTCGATTCATAGCTCCTGGCCTCTGTGTGTGTACTCACCTATTTGTACTCGCCTAGTTTTGGTTGCAGGGGTCGATTCATAGCTCCTGGCCTCTGTCTGTGTACTCACCTATTTGTACTCACCTATTTGTGGTTGCAGGGGTCGGGTCATAGCTCCTGGACCTGCCTCTTCACTGATCGTTACCAGGTCCTCTCTCTCCCTGCTCCATGAGCTTTATCATACCTCGTCTTAAAACTATGTATGGTTCCTACCTCCACTACACCACTTGCCAAACTATTCCACTTCCTGACAACTCTGTGACTAAAGAAATATTTCCCAACATCTCATATGAGTCTTCAACTCTCAACTGTGACCCCTTGTACTCACCTATTTGTGGTTGCAGGGGTCGAGTCACAGCTCCTGGCCCCGCCTCTTCGCTGATTGCTACTAGGTCCTCTCTCTCCCTGCCCCATGAGCTCTATCATACCTCGCCTTAAAACTATGTATGGTTCCTGCCTCCACCACATCACTTTCTAGGCTATTCCATGGCCTGTGTGTGTGTGTATGTGTGTGTGTGTGTGTGTGTGTGTGTGTGTGTGTGTGTGTGTGTGTGTGTGTGTGTGTATTTATCAATTTTCCTGACGGAAATATCAAAGTACTAGGTACCAGGAATTTTCACCTTTGGTAACTGCGTCAACGTTACTTGTTGACCTGTCGATGCGTTATTACTCTGAAGTGACGACGTTAGCAAAATTTAATTTGTAAAAAAAATAAAATACTTCCAAAGTTGGTATCTGCAAAAAATTGTGTAATATTTTGTTTAAATACAATGATGGCAAAATTTGCTGTCACACTTTTTACGAAGAAGGTAAATGAGAGTCTGGCGATAACGAATCAGGTGAGAGAACATGGAAGGAGAAATTTTATACTTTACTCCTGTCATACTTCTGAATTGTGCTGACTACTTGAATTCTTGGCTATGTATCAGTCTTCCTTATTCCTTTCTCTCTCCCTCTCCCTCCCTCCCTACGTCTCTCTCTCTCTCTCTCTCCGTCTCTCCCCCCTCTCACACACTCTCCCCCTCTCACACACTCTCCCCCTCTCACACACTCTCCCCCTCTCACACACTCTCCCCCTTTCACACACTCTCCCCCTCTCGCACACTCTCCCCCTTTCACACACTCTCCCCCTTTCACACACTCTCCCCTCTCACACACTCTCCCCCTCTCACACACTCTCCCCCTTTCACACGCTCTCCCCCTTTCACACACTCTCCCCCTCTCACACACTCTCCCCCTCTCACACACTCTCCCCTCTCACACACTCTCCCCTCTCACACACTCTCCCCCTCTCACACACTCTCCCCCTTTCACACACTCTCCTCCTCTCACACACTCTCCCCCTCTCACATACTCTCCCCCTCTCACACACTCTCCCCCTCTCACACACTCTCCCCTCGCACACACTCTCCCCCTCTCACACACTCTCCCCCTCTCACACACTCTCCCCCTCTCACACACACTCCCCCTCTCACACACTCTCCCCCTCTCACACACTCTCCCCCTTTCACACACTCTCCCCCTTTCACACACTCTCCCCTCTCACACACTCTCCCCTCTCACACACTCTCCCCCTCTCACACACTCACACACTCTCCCCTCTCACACACTCTCCCCCTCTCACACACTCTCCCCCTCTCACACACTATCCCCCTCTCACACACTCTCCCCCTCTCACACACTCTCCCCCTCTCACACACTCTCCCCCTCTCCCACCCTCTCCCCCTCTCACACACTCTCCCCCTCTCACACACTCTCCCCTCTCACACACTCTCCCCCTTTCACACACTCTCCCCTCTCCCACACTCTCCCCCTCTCACACACTCTCCCCCTCTCACACACTCTCCCCCTCTCACACACTCTCCCCCTCTCACACACTCTCCCCCTCTCACACACTCTCCCCCTCTCACACACTCTCCCCCTCTCATACACTCTCCCCCTCTCACACACTCTCCCCCTCTCACACACTCTCCCCCTCTCATACACTCTCCCCCTCTCACACACTCTCCCCTCTCACACACTCTCTCTCACCCTCTTCACACACTCTCCCCCTTTCACACACTCTCCCCTCTCACACACTCTCCCCTCTCACACACTCTCCCCCTCTCACACACTCTCCCCCTCTCACACACACTCCTCCTCTCACACACACTCCCCGTCTCACACACTCCTCTCTCTCTCTCTCTCTCTCTCTCTCTCTCTCTCTAATTGCTTACATGCACTCTGGATTTTTTTTAATTTAGATTAAAAAAAATTAAAATTCATATTTATTTTTGTTTATCTCCACGCAGAAACACAGATTTTTTCCCCCGCACAGGAAACACAAAACAAGATTCACATTTTTATTTGCAAATTCGAAACAAATGCAAAATAGGAGAGAAAAATAGTAAAGTAAAAAAAAAAAGAAAATGTTCGTGGCTCGATACAATTCACATCTTGCCCACAGTTTACAGAGGACGATGTTTCGCCCCGTCCAGTACCGGCCCACGACAGATCGATACGTCTAGTTTATTCTCAGAGTTGTACATTAGTTATGACAAGGACGGGTAATGATGTATTTGAATCAACGTAGGTATTCCCATAACTCTGTTATGGGAATACCTACGACAATACCTACGACAATACCTACGACAATACCTACGACAATACCTACGACAATACCTACGACAATACTTACGACAATACCTACGACAATACCTACGACAATACCTACGACAATACCTACGACAATACCTACGACAATACCTACGACAATACCTATGACTATACCTACGACAATATCTACGACAATACCTACGACAATACCTACGACAATACCTATGACAATACCTACGACAATACTTACGACAATATCTACGACAATACTACGACAATACCTACGACAATACCTACGACAATACCTACGACAATACCTACGACAATACCTACGACAATACCTACGACAATACCTACGACAATACTTACGACAATACCTACGACAATACCTACGACAATACCTACGACAATACCTACGACAATACCTACGACTATACCTACGACAATACTTACGACAATACCTACGACAATACCTACGACTATACCTACGACAATACCTACGACAATACCTACGACAATACCTACGACAATACCTACGACAATACCTACGACAATACTTACGACAATACCTACGACAATACCTACGACAATACCTACGACAATACCTACGACAATACCTACGACAATACCTACGACAATACCTACGACAATACCTACGACAATACCTACGACAATACCTACGACAATACCTATGACAATACCTACGACAATACTTACGACAATACCTACGACAATACCTACGACAATACCTACGACAATACCTACGACAATACCTACGACAATACCTACGACAATACCTACGACAATACCTACGACAATACCTACGACAATATACGACAATACTTACGACAATACCTACGACAATACCTACGACAATACCTACGACAATACCTACGACAATACCTACGACAATACCTACGACAATACCTACGACAATACCTACGACTATACCTACGACAATACCTACGACAATACCTACGACAATACCTACGACTATACCTACGACAATACCTACGACAATACCTACGACAATACCTACGACAATACCTACGACAATACCTACGACAATACCTACGACAATACCTACGACAATACCTACGACAATACCTACGACAATACCTACGACAATACCTACGACAATACCTACGACAATACCTACGACAATACCTACGACAATACCTACGACAATACCTAAGATAATAATGTAAAATTCCTCACCTTTGCCGGAGCTTCCTGTGTGACACATCACATTTCACGTGGCAGTCCTTTATTACATCACATCACACGTGGCAGTCCTTTGTGACATCACATCACACGTGGCAGCCCTATGTGACATCACATCACACGTGGCAGTCCTATGTGACAATATCACACGTACTTACTCTCAGTGGTCGAAATCTATTTTCAGAAAAGACAGTTCCAAAAAAATCCAATCTACATCTGTATCTCCCTTCTCTCAAAGTTCATTTTTATCCACGTTCCGCACTGTTGACGGGGACGTGGATTTAATCAATTCCGAGAGTCCAATTTGACACTCAGAGTTGTCCTTCTACAAGAAGGATCGACACGATATCAACATTGAGTCCAGTTTGACACTCAAGAGTTATCCTTCCATAAGAAGGATCGAGACATCAACATTGAAAATGAGAGAAGCCCCTCCATGTTTGCCTTGGTATAAATTCGAAACCTACGTATACACGCTGAAATAGGTTCTTCGTATATAATCATTGATATAAAGGTTTAGATCCAAAGTTTATGAGGTTCCTTCTTTGTATAACTCTCGCAGATACTCATAATTTTGGTCCACTTAAGCTCAGTCCGCGGAAATGTATAAATATACAAACATGTATGAATGTATATGAATATATATGAAGGCGTTTCGGCCCAACTTAGACCATTCACAAGCGTCACTAACACAGGAAGGTGAGGGAGCCGGTATGTATTGGAGAGGGGGAGGATAAGGAAGGGAAAAAGAGAGGAAAACATATGTGGAGAAGTAGTGGTAAATGAAATGTTCGTAGTGTTGTGTATTGTTCCAGTAACGGTATTGTGAAATGTTGATCTTTCTGAATATAAAAATATGGAACTGTTCCATCACAGCGTGAGGGGAAAGCTTGTTCTCTTACCTCAGCTGAAGATACGTCTGTAGGCACAGTAAAACGTTTATCAAGACTGAAAAAATAGGAACAACTAAAGCAGGATCCTGTTTCATGATATCAGAAGTTACCATGAATGTTCATCCAGTGAAAATCTTCCCAGAGAAACCATGCACTGGCTTTTGTCTCTGAGTAAATTTACAGCCTATGATAAGACTGAAAAAAAGTGGATCTACACTCCTTTCGTGTAAGTTGTTTTGGAAAAATCCATAATGCTTCCTGTAATTTCATTTCCTAAACAAAGATTCCTGAATCTTGGAAAAAATATTCACACCATAACTCCTGTGATATTTTCTCATAGGTTTCTGTAATAACTGTTTATAAATTCTAAAACTGTAAACACAGCGTCTCTTCCTAGAGTGAGAGTTTCTTGCATGTTAAACATGTTAGATTACTTAAAATCTACAGACATGCTTTACCTGACAAAAGAACAATATTAAGTAAGATACATAAACAAACTTGCGTCTGTAGAGACAGGCACAGACCGAGCTCTTACTGTGACTTTACATAGAACAAAACGTTGTCACAATAATAACGTGCTCTGCTTCTGTGTCTGAGTCTCTGGGTGCTTGTGTGTGTCTATGGGCTTTCTATGATGCTGTTTTCTTAGTCTACCTAATATTCAGTTCTATCTCAATCTCGTCTCGTAACTGCGATCTCAGAAGCATTTGTTTTCATGGAGTTATCAGAAGCCCCATAATTTGTATGTGAAGCCTTGAATACATACGCTGATTGATTGTCTGGTAAGAGTGAAGACCACTAAAACCCTGATTACTTCTTTGCTTTCTTTTCCGTATTACCTCTTGAAAAAATTACTTAATACCATTACTTTCAATTCACTATTCCGAATGGCACTGTTAATCCCAATTATAACTATGAATTTAAAGCTATATTGGCTCTATAACTAATTTTATATATGTTTAGCATTAGAAATATTTACAGATCCGATAAAATGTTTAAAAGATCACACATATCTACTGCTGAGCAGAAGGTAAACACAATGTGGAGAGCAGTTTACACCATCAGTCACATCCAGTGAGGGTAATACAACCAAGCTGAGATTTGGCAACAGCAGTAAAGAACAGACTCAGGTTGTAGAACAACCTTCTAGTGGCTCTGTCTAAAATCTGAAAACGCTCTACACACAGAGAGAGAAACATTGTCTCTCTCCTGGTGAGGCCGTGAAGAAGTTCCAGTTCCGACTTGGCTCTTGCTGCTTTGTAATCTAGAGTTGTCACTCCACTTCCTTTCTTACCCTTGTATATTCGGTTCTTGCTCCTCTGCTCACTTATCTTGTCTTCTGTCCTTCGCTTTTCCATTTTTTTTTATCTCCCGGGCTGTTGTACTTTTTGCTTTTTGCTTATCCGCATCTTTGGTTGAACCATAGGCTCCCTCTGATCTAACCATCTCCCAATATTTTCTAAGTAGATGCTCCATCATCTATTTCGTTGACTTTCCATCCAATTCCCTTTCCAATTATTCTAAACTCCTCGTGAGGAAATTTAGAGGAATCTTATGCAGTGTATCTGGGGTCACCGTAATGTGTGTCAAAGGCATGATTTGAACAACGCTTGTGTCATCCATTGCCACACCGGTGGACACCTCCTGAACTCCAAAGATACCAAACTAGAGATCAGGAAGTCAGACTAGAGATGTCTCGCATCGCAGCTACCAAAAACAATGCCCAAAACACTGAAAGTTTAATCGTAATTGAAAACTTCACGAAACACATTCAACCTAAGCAACACACGGCCACCATCTGACCTCTGGCGAGCGAAACGTCTCTTAATGGTTTAAAATCCGTATGCGTGTCTATTTACAGTTTTTTTCGTATTATTATCTTGGTCTCCTGTTATTTGGTGGTGGATTGTAAATCCTCATTATTGTGTCCATTATGCAGTCATTTCAAACATTTATGTTTATTCCTCTTCTTTCTTCAAAACTTCACTGGTTTCTGATTTGCAGTGCAATTCTTCACCCACCCTAATATCTTCTTTTTCTTACCATTTGATATCCTGCTGGGAATATAGCATCTGTTATAATTTCATTTAGTTTCGTCTCTGTGTTTGATATATCAGGGACTGCCTCCACTATTCGTTCTTTCCTTACTTTTCTTTGATAATCCGTCCCCATTCACGTATCATGCCACGAGTATTTTTTTGGCTATGATCTGGTTTCTGGTGTTCAGGCTTTCCGTTCCCAACTTATTTGTCAGGGAGGGGGAAAAGTTATTGTTGTGTACATTGTTATAGGGGGTCAGGATTAGAGCTGCAGATAGGTGAAAGAGGAGAATAGGGTGTTGAGTGCGTGTGTGTGTGTGTGTGTGTGTGTGTGTGTGTGTGTGTGTGTGTGTGTGTGTGTGTGTGTGTGTGTGTGTGTGTGTGTGTGTGTGTGTGTGTGTGTGTGTATGTGTTTGTGTGTGTGTGTGTGTGTGTGTGTGTTTTGTTAAGAAATTCCTCAGGTTTCCCGATGTGTTCGGTCGGAAATTTAGGTCAGTCTTTTAATTAAGCCAGCCGGTGGTCTGAGGCAGGAGGTGGTCTGAGGCAGGATGTGGTCTGAGGCAGGAGGTGATCTGAGGCAGGTGGTGGTCTGAGGCAGGTGGTGGTCTGAGGCAGGAGGAGGTCTGAGGCAGGTGGTGGTCTGAGGCAGGTGGTGGTCTGAGGCAGGAGGTGGTCTGAGGCAGGAGGTGGTCTAAGGCAGGAGGTGGTCTAAGGCAGGTGGTGGTCTGAGGCAGGAGGTGATCTGAGGCAGGTGGTGGTCTGAGGCAGGAGAAGGTCTGAGGCAGGTGGTGGTCTGAGGTAGGTGGTGGTCTGAGGCAGGAGGTGGTCTGAGGCAGGAGGTGGTCTGAGGCAGGAGGTGGTCTGAGGCAGGAGGTGGTCTGAGGCAGGTGGTGGTCTGAGGCAGGAGGTGGTCTGAGGCAGGTGGTGGTCTGAGGCAGGTGGTGGTCTGAGGCAGGTGGTGGTCTGAGGCAGGAGGTGGTCTGAGACAGGAGGTGGTCTGAGGCAGGTGGTGATCTGAGGCAGGTGGTGGTCTGAGGCAGGTGGTGGTCTGAGGCAGGAGGTGGTCTGAGACAGGAGGTGGTCTGAGGCAGGTGGTGGTCTGAGGCAGGTGGTGGTCTGAGGCAGGAGGTGGTCTGAGGCAGGAAGTGGTCTGGGGCAGGAGGTGGTCTGAGGCAGGAGGTGGTCTGAGGCAGGAGGTGGTCTGAGGCAGGAGGTGGTCTGAGGCAGGAGGTGGTCTGAGGCAGGTGGTGGTCTGAGGCAGGAGGTGGTCTGAGGCAGGAGGTGGTCTGAGGCAGGAGGTGCATCCCTCAGGAATTAGGCCAGGGGTTATTGGAGTCCTCCTCAAGACAATCAGTGAGACGCGTGAGGCTGAATAGAACTGGGTTAGTGATGGTTGAAGAGGAGGAGGAAGAGGAGGAGGGGAAGGAGGAAGAGGCGATGAAGAAGAATAAATGACAGAGCAGTCGTAGCTGCAACAGTAGTAGTGGTAATAATAGTAGTAGTAGTAGTAGTAGTGTGGTAATAAATAGTAGTAGTAGCTGTGGTAATAGTAGTAGTAGTAATAGCATCAGTAGTAGCAGCAGCCATAACAGTGGTTGTAGCAGCAATAGCAGTAATAGTATCAATATCATCAGTAAAATCAGCAGCAGCAGCAATAGTAATAACAGTAGTAGTAATAGTAGTAGTAATAGTGACAACAGCAATGTCAATAGTTGTAACAGCAGTTACAGTGACACAGAACAAGGCAGCTGCCTCGCTCGAAAGAGCATTTAGACTAGGATTCCTCCTTAATTCTCTGGATTTCCTCCTGGTCTTGGTTTATCCATTAAATGATTTAGCTTTTGATGACGGTCTCGTACCGAATATATATATATATATTATATATATATACTATATATATATATATATTATATATATATACATATATATATATATATACATATACATATATATATATATATATACATATACATATACATATATATATATATATACATATATATATATATATATACATATACATATACATATATATATATATATATATATATATATATATATATATATAGATATATATATATATATATATTTTTTATTATCACACCGGCCGATTCCCACCAAGGCAGGGTGGCCCAAAAAAGAAAAACTTTCACCATCATTCACTCCATCACTGTCTTGCCAGAAGGGTGCTTTACACTACAGTTTTTAAACTGCAACATTAACACCCCTCCTTCAGAGTGCAGGCACTGTACTTCCCATCTCCAGGACTCAAGTCCGGCCTGCCGGTTTCCCTGAATCCCTTCATAAATGTTACTTTGCTCACACTCCAACAGCACGTCAAGTATTAAAAAACCATTTGTCTCCATTCACTCCTATCAAACACGCTCACGCATGCCTGCTGGAAGTCCAAGCCCCTCGCACACAAAACCTCCTTTACCCCCTCCCTCCAACCCTTCCTAGGCCGACCCCTACCCCGCCTTCCTTCCACTACAGACTGATACACTCTTGAAGTCATTCTGTTTCGCTCCATTCTCTCTACATGTCCGAACCACCTCAACAACCCTTCCTCAGCCCTCTGGACAACAGTTTTGGTAATCCCGCACCTCCTCCTAACTTCCAAACTACGAATTCTCTGCATTATATTCACACCACACATTGCCCTCAGACATGACATCTCCACTGCCTCCAGCCTTCTCCTCGCTGCAACATTCATCACCCACGCTTCACACCCATATAAGAACGTTGGTAAAACTATACTCTCATACATTCCCCTCTTTGCCTCCAAGGACAAAGTTCTTTGTCTCCACAGACTCCTAAGTGCACCACTCACTCTTTTTCCCTCATCAATTCTATGATTCACCTCATCTTTCATAGACCCATCCGCTGACACGTCCACTCCCAAATATCTGAATACGTTCACCTCCTCCATACTCTCTCCCTCCAATCTGATATTCAATCTTTCATCACCTAATCTTTTTGTTATCCTCATAACCTTACTCTTTCCTGTATTCACCTTTAATTTTCTTCTTTTGCACACCCTACCAAATTCATCCACCAATCTCTGCAACTTCTCTTCAGAATCTCCCAAGAGCACAGTGTCATCAGCAAAGAGCAGCTGTGACAACTCCCACTTTGTGTGTGATTCTTTATCTTTTAACTCCACGCCTCTTGCCAAGACCCTCGCATTTACTTCTCTTACAACCCCATCTATAAATATATTAAACAACCACGGTGACATCACACATCCTTGTCTAAGGCCTACTTTTACTGGGAAAAAATTTCCCTCTTTCCTACATACTCTAACTTGAGCCTCACTATCCTCGTAAAAACTCTTCACTGCTTTCAGTAACCTACCTCCTACACCATACACTTGCAACATCTGCCACATTGCCCCCCTATCCACCCTGTCATACGCCTTTTCCAAATCCATAAATGCCACAAAGACCTCTTTAGCCTTATCTAAATACTGTTCACTTATATGTTTCACTGTAAACACCTGGTCCACACACCCCCTACCTTTCCTAAAGCCTCCTTGTTCATCTGCTATCCTATTCTCCGTCTTACTCTTAATTCTTTCAATTATAACTCTACCATACACTTTACCAGGTACACTCAACAGACTTATCCCCCTATAATTTTTGCACTCTCTTTTATCCCCTTTGCCTTTATATAAAGGAACTATGCATGCTCTCTGCCAATCCCTAGGTACCTTACCCTCTTCCATACATTTATTAAATAATTGCACCAACCACTCCAAAACTATATCCCCACCTGCTTTAACATTTCTATCTTTATCCCATCAATCCCGGCTGCCTTACCCCTTTTCATTTTACCTACTGCCTCACGAACTTCCCCCACACTCACAACTGGCTCTTCCTCACTCCTACAAGATGTTATTCCTCCTTGCCCTATACACGAAATCACAGCTTCCCTATCTTCATCAACATTTAACAATTCCTCAAAATATTCCTTCCATCTTCCCAATACCTCTAACTCTCCATTTAATAACTCTCCTCTCCTATTTTTAACTGACAAATCCATTTGTTCTCTAGGCTTTCTTAACTTGTTAATCTCACTCCAAAACTTTTTCTTATTTTCAACAAAATTTGTTGATAACATCTCACCCACTCTCTCATTTGCTCTCTTTTTACATTGCTTCACCACTCTCTTAACTTCTCTCTTTTTCTCCATATACTCTTCCCTCCTTGCATCACTTCTACTTTGTAAAAACTTCTCATATGCTAACTTTTTCTCCCTTACTACTCTCTTTACATCATCATTCCACCAATCGCTCCTCTTCCCTCCTGCACCCACTTTCCTGTAACCACAAACTTCTGCTGAACACTCTAACACTACATTTTTAAACCTACCCCATACCTCTTCGACCCCATTGCCTATGCTCTCATTAGCCCATCTATCCTCCAATAGCTGTTTATATCTTACCCTAACTGCCTCCTCTTTTAGTTTATAAACCTTCACCTCTCTCTTCCCTGATGCTTCTATTCTCCTTGTATCCCATATATATATATATATATTATATATATATATATATATATATATATATATATATATATATATATATATATACGTCGTGCCGAATAGGTAAAACTGGTCAGTTAGCAAGAACTCGTTTTAAATTAAGTGCCTTCTGAAAATTTCTCGTATATGTTTAAAGATATATTTTTTTTCGTTTAGGTTAATGTAAAAAATATTAATTTTGAGCCAAAAGAACCTTAGAAAACTTACCTAACCATATTATAAGAAGCGCAATTTAATTTCGCCTAATTCAACTAAATATGTCTTAGATAAGTTTACAGTAATTTAATGAATAATTAATTTTTTTTTCGTTAGGTTCAGAATGATTTTTGCGAAATTATTGCATACACAAATTTTCGCTTGTCTTATTCGGCAAGAAGAGCATTGCTATTTAGGCCAAAATTGCAAGTTCTGCCTATTTTTCACGACACACACACACACATACACACACACACACACACACACACACACACACATATATATATATATATATATATATATATATATATATATATATATATATATATACATATATATATATATATATATATATATATATATATATATATATATATATATATATATATATATTTATATATATATATATATATATATATATATATATATATATATATATATATATATATATATATATATATATATATATATGTATATATATATATATGATGTAAGTGACATTTAAAAACTGAGGAGCCGATTTCATTATTTAATTAAAATGCTCTCTCTCTCTCTCTCTCTCTCTCTCTCTCTCTCTTTTTGTTTTTTACACAGGGTTTGACAAGGTTAAGGATCCCTAGCTTTATTGACAAGCTATATACAGGTTAAGGATTCCTAACTTTATTGGCAAGCTAAGAGCTGTTACCTACATCAGCTCATTTGAAAGCATTTTTATTGTTATGAGACATACTAGTAGGGAGCAGGATGAAGTTGGAGCCATCTGTGGGGCAGCATTTTCATTTGATCAACTGACTTTATCTCGTTGACATCATTATGCTGTACGAATGTGTTCCATACTCGTGTCATCCTGGGTATGTCTGATCTCAGATGGAGTGATGTTCTTGAGAAGGGTACAGCCAGAGTGAAGTTGCTGCTTTCTGCCCGTCTTGTGGCATAAAAGCTTGTTTCACGCTGTCCTCGATGTGAATCCAAGTGTGGTATTTTGACAATATTGGCCTTGTACATAACAGTAAGGCCACCCACATCCCTCCTATGTTGAAGGCTCTGCTGAAATGACAGATCTATCCAGGATGGGTCCAGGCGAGAGATGAGACATCTTGCTCTGTTCTCTGCTCTATCAAGCAGTCAAGCACTCTCTCTCTCTCTCTCTCTCTCTCTCTCTCTCTCTCTCTCTCTCTCTCTCTCTCTCTCTCTCTCTCTCTCTCTCTCTCTCTCTCTCTCTCTCTCTCTCTCTCTCTCTCTCTCTCTCTCTCTCTCTCTCTCTCTCTCTCTCTCTCTCTGCATATCCTTCTACATATTCTCTCTTCACTGCGTCTTCTACCTTTCTGAAGCACCTGACGCATCCTTTGACTTGATACAGACACCTCATGACTATCATTCTCTATATTCCCTGGTAATATTTATATGCCTTCATTATCTCTCGCTGGGCTACAGTGAATAATTTAGATATTCATCTCAAATAGAACCTGAAGCTTTTCCAAATTATAATGATGAACAATACCGACAAGATGATGAATAAGGCATATACGCAACAGGGATGAAAAAGCCATATGGGCAACAGTGATGAATGATACACAGGTGCAACACTTGGGTGTATTTACTGTGCCATAAAAATGCCACAGAGTTGCAAGTGTCTTATTCGGCAAAACTAGAAGGGACAAACCCTTTTGCGTGACTAAAATCATTAACAGTAAATTTTGGGGGGAACGTTGAACAGGATAAAGAGGTGCAGAACCCATGGATTTGGACGGATGGTGAGTAGTCTTTGTTGGTTGGAGCATAAAAATAATAATATCTTCATTTACTACACGTATATATACCTAGTATACAGGCCTAGCTGAAATCAATGGTATACTACTATATAGAAAGCCACTTGTTATGCTGAGCATTTCGGGCAAATTAGGTCAGTTTTGACCCAGGATGCGACCCACACCAGTCGACTAACACCCAAGTACCCATTTTAAACTGATGGGTGAACAGGGACAGCAGGTGTAGGGAAACACACCCAATGTTTTCGCCTCTACCGGGGATCGAACCACGGGCAACCAGGTGCATCACTTTGATATCAATACTCTCAAAACGTTTCGCATACACAACAAGCTTCTTTAGTCGTATATAATACTGGAGACAGTAGTAGTAGTTTTGACGAGATCAGTCCGTCAGCCTTGTTAGGTGGTCATTCCCTCAAGCAGAGGTATTCATCCAGATCTTATATACTGGAGAGCAGAAGTGGGGTGAAGCAGCTGGAGATGATACCACAGGTGAGCGGGACTCACTAGTTTAAGTAGATCACGGTAAAAAAAATTGATATGAATAAAGGATATCGTCAACAACTGTATCAATAACAGGTGTTTAGCATGGTCTACCTTAACTAGTGGGCACCACTCACCTGGGACCTCATCTTTACTAGTGGGCACCACTCACCTGGGACCTCATCTTTACTAGTGGGCACCACTCACCTGGGACCTCATCTTTACTAGTGGGCACCACTCACCTGGGACCTCATCTTTACTAGTGGGCACCACTCATCTGTGACCTCACTGGTGACCTTACCTTCACTAGTGGGCCCCACCACCTGTGACCTCACCTTCACTAGTGGACACTACTCACCTGTGACCTCACCTTCCCAAGTGGGCCCCGCTCACCTGTGACCTCACCAAATTGTTGCACCTCACTTTCGGTTCCAGTATACACGTTTCTGGCCTCATGCCTCTCCTTTAGGCTAATAAAGAAAAATAAACACAACTGCAATATAATACGATCCCTTATTGACAATGTTTCGCCCACACACTGGACTTTATGAAGTCACAAATTAACCTGAGCAGAGAGAACTTACCATCTTCCAAGGGACTGATCCCCACAATCTACCTCCAGTTCCACTTTCTCCAGGACTATAATCGGTTAGCACTGCACTAATTAAACCTGCTGAGAAGGCGATACATTTCGTCAACATAGATGAATGTGTTGCACACGTGTCTTGCTCATCAGCTTGGGATGTTGCATAACATCAATAATTCGACGTACATAAATGATGAATAAAAAAAGGCACCAGAAAGTATTTCTTAAAGTAAATAATCTTCAGATGGATGGATGAATTCCATTACCTCCCACAGCCTACTCTTCCTGGTACCCTATCCTTCCTGGTACCCTATCCTTCCTGGTACCCTATCCTTCCTGGTACTCTATCCTTCCTAGTACCCTATCCTTCCTTGTATTGTATCCTTCCTTGTACTCTATTCTTCCTCGTCACCTATCCTTCATCGTCACCTACCCTTCCTCGTCCCCTATCCTTTCCTCGACCCCTCATCCTTCCACTTACTATCCCCTGTGACGCTACACCTCTTCAACTCTTCCCTTTGTACAAGAGAGTAATCACCAGCTGCTGTGTCTAGTTGCTATCATTCCCCAATGCCCTTCAGTGTACATTTCATGCCACTTGCATACTTATTGCACGCATTGTTCTTTTGTCCGCCCTTCTCCTCTTGCATCTCTTCCCTCCCTCCTCTCTCTTTCCCAATCAATGACTGCTGTTTGTAAAGCTAGGAGTCAGAAAGAAATGTACCAATGCTGACAGTGAAAGAAAGTTGTGTTATTGGCGACAGTTTAAGACATTTGTGTTAAGGCTGACAGTCAACGACAGTTGTGTTAAGACTGACAGTCAACGGCAGTTGTGTTAAGACTGACAGTCAACGACAGTTGTGTTAAGACTGATAGTCAGCGACAGCTATGTTAAGGCTGACAGTCAACGACAGTTGTGTTAAGACTGACAGTCAACGACAGTTGTGTTAAGACTGATAGTCAACGACAGCATTAACACTGATAGTCAGGGACAGCATTAAGAGTGATAGTAAAAGACAGCATTAAAATAGTCAACGACAGTTGTGTTAAGACAAAAGACGCTCATAGACGGGAAAGATTTTTGTTTCCTATGAAATTTTCCTTAGAAATTAGAAATTAGAAATTAGAAATATTTGAGAGTACAGAGGTTAGAATATTTTCCCACGGCAGGTAGAGTTTTTTGGCACGTCAACCTTAGACGTCTATTTTACGGAATAAAGATAGAAACTAAACATTTATTGAACAAATTATATGTTAGAAATTAGAAATAGAGGTTAGAAATTTTTGTTCCACAAAATTCTCTCTCAGGGATGAATCCTGAGTCAGTGATTGGGTTACCCACGCGAAAGGTCAGCCCAGTCTCGCAAAACCAACAATAAAAGTTCACCTCCATACGTATCTTGGTTTTCCTCAGCTCGATTGGTAGCGCACTCAGCTCACACACTGAGGTCCGGAGTTCGAATCCATGGTACAGCTGGAAAACATTAGGGACGTGTTTCCATGAGACACCTGCTGTCCCTGTTCACCCATCAGTGTAAAATGGGTACCTGGGTGTTAGTTGACTGGTGTGGGTCGCATCCTGGGTCAAAACTGACCTCATTTACCCGAAATGTTCAGCATAACAAACGGCTTTCTATATAGTAGTATGTCATTGATGTCAACTAGGCCTGTATACCTTGTACATGTACTTGTAGTAAATAAAGATATTATTATTATTATTATTATTATTATTATTATTATTATTATTATTATTATTATTATTATTATTATTATTATTATTGTTATTATTATTATTATTATTGTTGATAAATTAGACACATGTGCAACTCTTGGGTATCTTTATTGAGGAAACGTTTCACCACACAGTGGCTTCATCAGTCCATACGTAGGAGAAACTTGAAGAACAGGAGGAGAATGAGGTAATCAGTCCCTCAACCTTGAGTCGATGTGTTCAGTCCATCAATCTTGAATAGAATACGGCATATGAGCGGAGAAGCAGCTTATAAACCGTATGGCAGGAGAGGTGCAGCAGTCATAGGTGGTGTCACATTTGTTCAATAGTTCTCTGAACCATTCATCTACAAACCTGTCAGACACTGCAACTTCTTGGGATCTTAATACTTAGGAATTCTTCGCTTGCCTAATTCTTGGGCACGACCTACTTCCACATTGAACAAATGTGACACCACCTATGACTGCTGCACCTCTCCTGCCATACGGTTTATAAGCTGCTTCTCCGCTCATATGCCGTATTCTATTCAAGATTGATGGACTGAACACATCGACTCAAGGTTGAGGGACTGATTACCTCATTCTCCTCCTGTTCTTAAAGTTTCTCCTACGTATGGACTGAACATTAAAATGGTATAAAATACCGACAGGTTGTTAAGTAAGACACATATGCAACAGTTAGGTATCTTTATTTTGAAACGTTTCGCCTACACAGTAGGCTTCTTCAGTCGAGTACAGAAAAGTTGATAGAAGCAGAAGAGACTTGAAGACGATGTAATCAGTCCATCACCCTTAAAGTTTTGAGGTGGTCAGTCCCTCAGTCTGGAGAAGAGCATTGCTCCATAGTCTGAAACAATATGGAGTTGAAGTGACAGGATGGAGCCTTATATAGCGCCAGGAGATGAGACGTAGGTACTCGACTGAAGAAGCCTACTGTGTAGGCGAAACGTATGGACTGATGAAGTCACTGTGTGGCGAAACGTTTCCTCAATAAAGATACCCAAAAGTTGCAGATGTGACTAATTTATCAACATGTCGGTTCTCTGAACCATTCATCTACAAACCTTTCAGACACTGCAACTTCTTGGGATCTTAATACTTAGGAATTCTTCGCTTGCCTAATTCTTGGGCACAACCTACTTCCACATTGAACAAATGTGACACCACCTATGACTGCTGCACCTCTCCTGCCATACGGTTTATAAGCTGCTTCTCCGCTCATATGCCGTATTCTATTCACGATTGATGGACTGAACACATCGACTCAAGGTTGAGGGACTGATTACCTCATTCTCCTCCTGTTCTTCAAGTTTCTCCTACGTATGGACTGATGAAGCCACTGTGTGGCGAAACGTTTCCTCAATAAAGATACCCAAGAGTTGCACATGTGTCTAATTTATCAACATGTCGGTGTTCTGAACCATTCTTCTACATATTATAATTGTTGCTATTATTATTATTATTATTATTATTATTATTATTATTATTATTATTATTATTATTATTATTATTATTATTATTATTATTATTAATGGCTAGTTCGAAGTCAAACGCTATATAGATCAGTGGTTATAACCCGCCTAGATTATCTTAACTTAACTTAAATAAATACAGGGAAATAGAATCTAAAAATTTACGTACAGCGTTAGGAAACTGACGCACTGGAACAAGGACACGTTGAGAAACTATAGACGAAACAACATAAACAAAGTGTGTATAAGTGACGGAACCACTGCCAGAAAACTGTAAAAATATGAAAAAGACTATCGGAGCGGAGACCAAAAATAATAAATTTTA
>NC_091365.1:8448934-8458934 GCF_038502225.1 Cherax quadricarinatus
ACTTGGTGGTGAATGTTACCACAGTAGTGGTGGTAACTTGGTGGCGAATGTTACCACAGCAGTGGTGGTAACTTGGTGGTGAATGTTACCACAGCAGTTGTGGTAACTTGGTGGCGAATGTTACCACAGCAGTGGTGGTAACTTGGTGGTGAATGTTACCACAGCAGTGGTGGTAACTTGGTGGTGAATGTTACCACAGCAGTGGTGGTAACTTGGTGGTGAATGTTACCACAGCAGTGGTGGTAACTGTAGTATAACCGCTGGCATGGTGAAACAGGCATGGAGATACTGTTATGGTGATTCTGGTATGGTGATACTGGTATGGTGATACTGGTATGGTGATACTGGTATATTGAAACTGGAATGGTAAAACTGACAATATGTAGGTAAGAGAGGTATACCATAGCATTACCGGTATACAACACCAGAAATTTTATAAGTATTAGACACACATTCAACACTTGGTATCTTTATTCTGAAAACGTTTCGCCAAGTAGTGATTTTATGAATTTCAGAAGTTACTGAAAGACGTGGAAATTGTCTGTTATTTTCTCCAGTAATGAAAATAGAAGACAGATTAATTGTAGCAGAGTTATAGCAATAATTATATAATCCATACCTGGCTTGACTCAATGTAACATGCTCTACCCATAACTAACACTTCCACATATATGCAAACTAGATGAGTAACATGTTAGAAAGACGCTATGTACACGACAAGAGTGTATTTATAGACATTTCTCCCTCGACTGATTCTTACGAAGTCAGTCAGTAACTTGGTAGAGCAAAGAGCTTAGTTGTCTCTTTCCACCATACTTTTTCCGAAGTTATAGCTTCATAGTTGTGTGTAAAATAAATGAACAATTTACCTATGATCAGTGATAGTTTAAAAGTAAAAAAAAAAGCGTACTATCAAAACTTATTCCCTGGGTAGTACTGAAAATGGGTTGGGTAATATTTGTGTTAAGTTGGCTTGAGAAGGACCTGCCTAGTATGGGCCAGTTTTTATGTTTCTTACCCAATCGTGATAGACAGTAATAATGTTGGTAGAATTACCGACAATATATTAGGTAAAAGGACACAAGTGGAACTAATGTGACATTTTATTGTGGCAACGTTTCGCTCTCCTGGAGCTTTGTCAAGCCGCAACGGCTTAATCGTAATCGGTTTCTACTGTTACCACAGATCACTTTTAACACACTACTTGACTCAACTCAGGATTTTTCAGTACGATATAGTTCACTTGTTCCTCATCCCTATTTCTGTTAGGCTAACATTTCGTAATACAGTACCATGACTGAATATACAGCTACATTCAGTCATATTCTTTGTCAATATAGTAGACTATGCACTTATATGCAGTCATGTTCCTTGTCTATATAGCGGGCTATATAGTCATGTTCATTTCTAAATCAGAGTAAATGAAGACGGTCCGTCAACAGCCCATGCAAACGAAGATCAATGTTTACCCTTCATTACTACTGGAGAGGCCTCTGATGAATGTATATTTGTACAATTTACAACCAGTAATTCAGACACCTTAATTACAGTTGGAGCAATATACAGAAGTCCACACATTAACCCTGACACTGCCATCCTCAGTGACAAAATCATAAAAATAATTCACTAGGCAAAAATCCGATTGATATTTTTAATATTTCGTGAAACTGGGTTTAGAAAACATGTGTGAAGACAGAAATAGTATTGAGACACTTATGCAACGTATGGGAATCTTTATTGAGGAAACGTTTCGCCACAGTGGCTTCATCAGTGCAATACAAAGTAGAAAGGTGTAAGGAGAGGAGGAGTTTCAGGTAATCAGTCCCTCAGCCTGGAGTCTATGTGTTCAGTCCATCAATCTTGTAGGAAGTACAGCATAGGGCCGCAGACGTGGCTTATATACTGCAGTCAGGTGAGGCGAAGTCTGCGGCCCTATGCTGTACATTCTACAAGATTGATGGACTGAACACATCGACTCCAGGCTGAGGGAATGAATACCTCAAACTCCTCCTCTCCTTACACCTTTCTACTTTGTATTGCACTGATGAAGCCACTGTGTGGCGAAACGTTTCCTCAATAAAGATTCCCATATGTTGCGTAAGTGTCTCAATCTTCAACTTGTCGGTTTTTAAACCATTTATCACACAGAAAGAGTAGTTACAGAGTAGCCCATCATTCGAACAACGTTTCTCTCTAAATAGATTCATAATGGCCTACGAATCGTAAGCGTCTAATCCACACAATTTATATGCTGATATCCTCTGTTACCAGACTCAGGAAAAAATCATTAATATTTCGTAAGTTTCCTTGTGAAATCACCCATGAAACAACAATAACAATGCTACCAAATAAAAGACATGTGCACTGGTAGAATGACAATGTCAAACCACTTTTCGAATCAAGAACATCAAAAATTAACTCAAATTAAAAAAAAATAGATTCCCCCCTTTCCCTAATTAAAGAAAATGAAATGCAGTTTTAGGGCAGTTGTTATGGTATAGTGTTAGTCTGTTGTGGTATACTTTCAGATTATGATATACTTTTAGTTTACAGCAGATATTTGGTATACCTTTAATGTATGACATATCTTTAGTTTACTCTTATGGTATACTTTTATGTACACGAATGGTATACAGTACCGACAAGATGAAAATTAGACACATGTGCAACATCTGGGTATCTTTATTGCAGACGTTTCGCCATCCAGTGGATTTATCAATACAGATTCAAGGACATGATTGGAAGACATGAGGTGATTAGTCCCTCAACCTTGGAGTTGGTGTGAAGAGCACCGTAGTCGTCAAGATTCTGGAGCACAGACAAGAAGGCTGGCACTTATATACTGGCGTCAGGTGGAAGGGGACGGGTAGTAGACAATAGCATAGTCACAGGTAGACGGGATTCCCCAGTGGAAGTAGGTCATACCCAAGGGATGGTTTAGTAGTAGTAGTAGTAGTAGTAGTAGTAGTAGTAGTAGTAGTAGTAATAGCCGTGAATAAGGTTATGTAGACGTCCTCTGAACCAAGATTCCATGATAATGCAGTGTCTGACAAGTTGTACATATATAGTGTACAATACCGACAATCTGGATGGCGAAACGTCTACAATAAAGATACCCAGATGTTGCATATGAGTATACTTTTAGTTTACTCTTATGGTATATTTTTACGTAAACTAAACGCACTTTTTTTGACATAACCCAACTGGGATTTTTTTTTGTTTTCCATTGGGTATGAAGAGAATTTTCCGCAGTCATAATTGCTTTCAGTTTCCCAATAAGAGCATCAATAAAAATGTTTTTACCTTGGCACTAAAGACGTTAATTGGAGAGAGAACTAATAAACACAAGGACGAGAGGACATAATGCATTATTTTGTTAATGGAGAGCGAAACGTTGCCATGGCAAAATGTCGTATTAGTTGCACAGATGTTGCTCTTTTTATCTCAGATGTTGTGGGGTATTCTACCAAGTTTGATGTTGATGATACCCCTCCCTCTCTCCCTCTCTCTCTCTCTCTCTCTCTCTCTCTCTCTCTCTCTCTCTCTCTCTCTCTCTCTCTCTCTCTCTCTCTCTCTCTCGTTCCCCTACACTGAAATCCTCTCCGCCTCTCACTTCCTTCTTCCTCTCAATTAGACTATAGCTTCACAATTTTCACTCTCCTTTTCCTTGCCTTTATTGCGTCTTCTGCTTTCCCCTGTGAGTTCCCCCATCTTTTACACATATTTTGCAATATTTACCCTTCTTTTAATAATTATTTCTCTCTTTCGTTACTCTTCCAAAGGCGGCCCCGGTTATCATTATTGTTTTTATTCTTCTTTTGTTCTATTTTTGTTTATTCTCTTTAGATCTTTCTATATTTTTTACCTTTAGAGATTTACTAGTTAATGTCATAATTGTGGAGCACAATGTGGACAAGATGGGGCAGTAGAAACGTGTCCAATACCTGGGCAGCATTATTTTGAAGACGTTTCGCCAGCCAGTGGTTTTTATCAGTTCCATACAGAGATATACCAAGACCGTAGAAGATAAGGTATCAGTCCCTCAGCCTAGTAGTCCGTCTTCATCAAGACTGAACACTGGCTTCCAGTCTGAAAGACTGATTTGATATATCTCTTCAAACAGGTGCAGTGTGATACGTGGAAGATGGCCAATGTAATTCCTATTTTTAAAGTGAGAAACAAGTCGTTACCTTCAAATTACCGACCAATAAGCCTGACCTCAATTGTAGGTATACTACTAGAGTCAGTTATAGCTGATATTATAAGAAGTCATCTTGATAAGCATAATCTGATAAATGATACTCAACATGGATTCACGAGGGGCCGTTCTTGCCTAACTAATGTACTAACTTTCTTTAGTAAAGCTTTTGAGGCTGTTGATCACGATAAGGAATTCGATATTGTTTATTTGGATTTTAGTAAGGCTTTAGATAGAGCTCCGCACCAGAGACTTAAAGTGGCAGCTCATGGCACTGGGGGAAAAGTGCTTTCATGGATCGAGTTATGGCTCACGCACATAGAGTGTGCATAAATGGGGTTAAATCTGAGTGGGGATCTGTAACAAGTGGCGTTCCACAGGGATCAGTCTTCGGCCCGCTTTTGTTTATGATGTATATTAATGACCTTGGTGAGAGAATTACAAGTGATATGAGCAAATTCACCGATGACACGAAGATAGGTAGGATAATTGACTCAAACGTAGATGTCACGGAACTTCAGGAGGACTTAGACAAACTCAGTTCCTGGTCAGAAAAGTGGCAGATGTAGTTCAGTGTAGCTAATGCAAAGTTCTAAAGCTCGGGAGTGTCTATAACCTTAGCACTTACATGCTAAATAATGTAGAACTTAGCCATACAGATTCCGAAGAGGACTTGAGGATTATGGTAAGCAGCAACCTTGAACCAAGACAGCAGTGCGTACACTTACGTAATAAGGTAATTATATTACTGTGATTTATATCAAGAAGTATAAGCAACAGAAGTCCAGCGGTTATACTACAGTTTTATATATCATTAGTAAGGCCTCATCTAGCTTACGCAGCTCAGTTCTGGTCTCCATATTACAGAATGCATATAAATTCGTTAGAAAACATTCAGCGTAGAATGACTAAATTAATACATAGCATTAGAAATCTTCCGTAAGAAGAAAGATTGAAGTCCTTTAAATTACATTCACTTATAAGACGAAGAATTAGGGGAAACATAATCGAAGTGTATAAGTGGAAGATGGGTATTAACAAAGGGGATATAAATAAAGTTGTGAGGATATCCCTCCAAGAGAGAACCAGCAATAATAGATTCAAATTAGATAAGTTTAGATTTTGAAAGGACATAGGAAAGTGCTGGTTTGGATATAGGGTAGTTGATCAGTGGAACGGTCTGGTTAGTAGGGTTATAGAAGCTAAAACCTTGGGTAGTTTCAAATTTAGGTTGGATAAATACACGAGTGAGAGGGATTGGATTTGAGTTCGACTTACACATGAGTAAATAGAATTATCAAAGCTTATTGCTTGGGTAGCGTTTATTCTATTAGTGGGTTGGATTTGTGAAGGACCTGCCTAGCGTGGGCCAACAGGCCTACTGCAGTGTTCCTCCTTTCTTATGTTCTTTTATGTTCTTATGTAACTATGTGATAGAACATGACAGGGAAACCTATCTTGTGTGATGGAATGTGAAAGGGTGGCCTTATGTGATGGGGTGACCTTATGTGATGGGGTGACCTTATGTGATGGGGTGACCTTATGTGATGGAACACTACAGGAAAACCTGACCCGTGTGATGACCTTTCTACACAGCTAGCTTTTATCCCTAGTGTTTAAGGTGGCAGGTCACTGCTGATATATCCAATCTTATTTGATCAAAAGAATCGGGTCTCTCCCTCTCATCCCACTCCTGACAGCAGACCTGCGCCACAGTGGCCCCCGCGTGGCCAATGTTTACCTGTGACGTCATGTATTATGGCAGCCAGGGCCATCCTGGTCTTCTGTGCTCAGTCGTGTTCAGAGGCTGGTCGTGGGTGTGTGTGTGTGTGTGTCGCTGGCGTGTGTATGCCGAGGCGTGAGTGTGTGTCGCTGCAGCCGCGGTCGCTAAAGTAGTCTCCCCACGCCTCTCGTAAAGCTGAGCTCCTGTGCTCTCGAAATTATATCTGAACGTAATATGCATAACCTACATCTACTCTACTACGTGACCTTGGAAGTTATCCATCAGTGATAACTTAAAGTTAACGCTCATTCATGACAAAGTTATCCCCCTTATACATGACTTCAAGTTACCGCCGAGGGAAGTGACAAGGCGAATATTTTGCGGAACACTTTCCCAGTTAATGATAGGAATAATGACGTTACTAAAAACCTCCATTACCTGCGTGTTACTGACGCAGCTCAGCGACCCGATGACGCAAAAGCGCAGTAATGAAACGATAACGCTATATCGTGTGTTGCATCTTGTGTTTCCTGTGTTACTTATATTTTAGGCACCTGAACCAAGCCATACGCAACACCAGCTCCCGTGGCCCTACAAACCTCAGGAAAGAAAATATTTATCAAACACAGGAAGAAAAAAGCAAGTGCGGGAGAGAAAGGGTGGTCTTGAGTTTGTAGACTCAGAGCAGCAGCCAAGAGTAACAAACAGCAACACCAATTAAGACGCTAACTACTACAACTCACCATGTCTACAAGTAGCCCACAGCCTCTACAAATAGCCCACCATCTCTACGAGTAGTTCTCCACCTCTAAACGTAGCCCACCATACCCGTCCCTTGCATTCCTTAACTATCCAGCGAATAGGTTCAGAGAATTCCAAGAATCTGACGAAAAAGGAAGAATTTTGAGGGAGTAATGACAAAATAGACTGGAATTTATTTAACAGAGATCTACAGGTAATAAAAGATTATCTTTTCTTTATTAAAAAAAACTCTTTGTATTATTAACAGGCAAATTGGTTAGAATTCTAGCTGGGAATCTAAGAGTCCCATGATTTCCTGGAAGTAGTGCCGAGCTACCGTTTCAAAGTCAATTTACCGGACTATTAACCCTAAATGAACTAACATCTGCCTGGCAATGTGGCTAATTCCCCTTGGAGTATTTGTTGTCTTTCCTAGGATGCGTCCTTTAACAGTCAGTTAACCCCCCTAGCCATCTGCTGACTGCTAGGTGAACAGCAGCAGCGGGTGTACAGAGATCTTCTAGGCGAATACTAGGAGCAATGTGTGTGTGTGTGTGTGTGTGTGTGTGTGTGTGTGTGTGTGTGTGTGTGCGTGTGTGTGTGTGTGTGTGTGTGTGTGTGTGTGTGTGTGTGTGTGTGTGTGTGTGTGTGTGTGTGTGTGTGTGTGTGTGTGTGTGTGTGTGTGATCTGCTAGGAGAACGTCAGCAGGTGTAGAGATCTGCTAGGTGAACAATAGGAGTGGGTGTGTGGTGACCTGCTAGGTGAACAGCAGCACCAGGTGCACCCAGACTACCTCATACTGTTCCACTCGACCAAGGTTCAAACCCGAGTGCTTTCGTGTGTTAGGCGAGCAAATACCACTGAGGTACGAGTATCCTGCACATGATATATGTACTTGAAGACTAGTATACTAGAATACCAGTATGCCTCACGTCTAGTATACATCGACTAGTGTACCTCGACTAGTATACGTCAAGACTAATATACATCAAGATTAATACACGTCAGTACTAATATACATCAAGACTGGTATACCTCAAGACTGGTATACCTCAAGACTGATATACCTCAAGACTGGTATACCTCAAGACTGGTATACCTCAAGACTGGTATACCTCAACATTACGTTATAATGATAAGTGAGTGGCAGATACGCGTATAGTAATCAAAAATACGTGGAGAGATGCGTTACCATAAAATACGTTTTAACAGATATAGTTATAAAAAATACGGGTAAATTCACACGGTAAAAATAAGATATAAAAGATAAAGAGTGACCTTACAGAAGTTATAATGGATCTAAAGTTATACTGTGACTTAATAATGCCAGTGAGTTACTATATTAAAAGGGCCAATGAGTTACAGTATTACGTTACAGATGAATAGTTAGCTACCGTATCACGTCATAAATTGATAGTTCATTACCACAGTAAGTGTTATTGTTGAGTTAGAAGCAAGAATACGCTATAGCAAGTGAATGACCAGAATAATTTACAGTAGTCATTGAGCGACTGGAAAACTTTTGGTAGAATAACTCACGTAGTGAGTGGATGGGAGATTTTTGATTAGTGAGCTCTATCAAGAGTCAAGAGTGATAATATGAGGGGTAAAGGTGAGCGTGAGAGGGTATAATTAGAGCTTGTCTGTGTTTATGTTTTGTGGAGGAGCTAGCATAGTTTTATTGGGTGAGAGAGAGAGAGAGAGAGAGAGAGAGAGAGAGAGAGAGAGAGAGAGAGAGAGAGAGAGAGAGAGAGAGAGAGAGAGAGAGAGAGAGAGAGAGAGACTCGGAAAGTACCAGCCGTTTTGCATGAAAGAATCTTTGCTTACTTGTAAAAATGTCCTGTGAGTGTCAGCTTACTTACGTAAATGACCCTTAAGAGTGCCACTTTGTGTCAGTGACTGAGAGTGAAAGCTTTCATAATTTAAATGACCCAGAGTGGCAACTATTAGACACACGACACACTGGCAATTATGGCTGACCTGACTTAAATTTATTAGGTAAAATCAGAGTCATTCAGAACTTGGTTATCAGTAACCAGAATAATTTAAGGTTATTAATTCCACGAGTCTCGACTAATTGTTCTTAAGAGTTATTAAACAACGCAAGGTGGAACTTAGTGAATATTTAACCAGTCTTTGCAATATATCACTACATACGAGTATCGTACCTGATATGTGAATGATCGCTATTGTAAAGAACACGACACAATACCGTGACTGGAACAATACATTAACAACCCCCCATATAGGAGAGAGGAGCGATTGACTACATTTTGGTCCGTCTTGGACCACCATTTACAAGTCACACTGGCACACAAAGGCGAGGGAGCCAATATATACTGTCTCCCTCACCTTTGTGTGTTAGTGTGACTTGTAAATGGTGGTCCAAGTTTGACTGAAAAGTCGCCATAAGCTCCTCTCTCCAATGTGCTGGTTATTTGTCTGTGTCTAATATAATTCCTACTTGCAAAAAGAGAGATAGGCTCCTTTCATCGATTCCTCTCCCCCATCACCCCACTTTCTGTCTGACGTCCATGATGGGCAAATTATTATTAGAGTCGATAACAGCAGTTAAAATTAGAGGCCACCTAGATGAGCATAATCAAGGTGACGAGTCGCAACACAGAATTACAAGGGCCCTCCTTGATTAACAAGAGTACTTTTTAATATTTACATAGATTTCATGCAATAAAGCTTTTGACGTAGACGATTAAGACGCAAAAGGCGTGGCTGGAAACTTGATTCAAATTTGAGTTATGATGAAAAGCTGAACATATTAAGGATGTTTACGCTGGCTGATAGGGGGTATAGAGGAGATATGACAACGACGTAAATTGTTATAAAGGGACGTGGAAGAATAAAGTTTTTTTTATGCCTTTCTCAGGGATAAGAAGGAACAATAGACAAATTCAGAAGTGATCGTGGGAGATTTATTCTTCATAGAGAGGTAAAAGAATGGAATAAACTGAAAAAGGGATTTAATAACTGTTGGATAAATGTTAAAGGAAAATAGAATTAAATATAATGATTAAAGCGCGACACCACGAGCATTGTTGTGGTAATTACAAGTTGGTGAACAAACAAACACATGCACGCAAAACAGACTAAGTGTCTGTCGACAAGTGCCTTAGAAAAACAGCAACTACTACTACTACTACTACTACTACCACTACTACCACCACCACTACTACTACTACTACTACTACTACTACTACCACTACTACTACTACTACTACTACTACTACTACTACTACTACTACTACTACTACCACCACCACTACTACTACTACCACCACCACTACTACTACTACTACCACTACTACTACTACTACCACCAC
>NC_091365.1:8463934-8492414 GCF_038502225.1 Cherax quadricarinatus
ACTACTCACCTACTTGTACTCGTCTAGCACTACTCACCTACTTGTAGTCGTCTAGCACTACTCACCTACTTGTACTCGTCTAGCACTACTCACCTACTTGTACTCGTCTAGCACTACTCACCTACTTGTACTCATCTAGCACTACTCACCTACTTGTACTCGTCTAGCACTACTCACCTACTTGTACTCGTCTAGCACTACTCACCTACTTGTACTCGTCTAGCACTACTCACCTACTTGTAGTCGTCTAGCACTACTCACCTCCTTGTAGTCGTGTATCTTCAATTTCAAAACCTGTGAACAATGTCTACTTCCACAAGCTTCTCATCTTCCTTGTTACCATCAGGAATCAGTATTACCATCTTCAAAATGGTTAGCAGGATTACCCGGATTATTGGAAGCCAAGAGTCAAGGTTTACTTTCAGAGATGCATTGGTGGTAAAATATTTTGATATAAAATAAGGAATTCGTTTACAAATACGCCCATGTGTTTGTCAACAAAGACAGTTTGGATATTCCATCCAGCTCCTCAGAGCTGGAATGCGTACCATAGACACAGCATTTTATGTAATACACACACACACACACACAGGCATATATATATATATATATATATATATATATATATATAAATATATAGATATATATATATATATATATATATATATGTATGTATAAACACTGATCTCTGGCTGAAGGAGACTCGAACCTACGAACCTTGGAACAAGGTAGGCAGTGCTATACCAATCTCACCACACTGGACCAAGGCAGCCAGCTTTCAGAGAGAAGGCTTACAGCTTTTCATCTCATCCCCTGCATGCATCAGCCTTACTAGAAATTTTAACAATGCAATGAGATTTTCACATAGCTGGCTGCCTTGGTCCAGTGTGGTGAGATTGGTATAGCACTGCGTACCTTGTTCCAAGGTTCGTAGGTTCGAGTCTCCTTCAGCCAGAGATCAGTGTTTGTGTATATTTCGCCTGCTCTTGCGAATTCCTTGTATATATATATATATATATATATATATATATATATATATATATATATATATATATATATATATATATAAATATATATATATATATACCTAAATTTGTTAACTTGAAAAATTTGTTGGCATTCAATATATATATATATATATATATATATATATATATATATATATATATATATATATATATATATATATATATATATATATATATATATCTTTTCATAATTTTCAATAGTTTTTAATATACGAGAATTTCTTAGTGATTCTGGGTTTGGAATTTTGTTAAATGGATTTGGACATTATTTTACAAGAAGTCGATTTTTTTTTGTACAATTTTGTACATGTACTCTTGTGCACATTTTTTACTTTTTTGTATTCTTTTATGAACTCTGTGAAATTTGTATTTTTTAATACACTTTTGTACATTTTTCCCATAGTCAGAATTTTGTCTTCATGGACAAGATTCTGCCAGTTAGATATTTTGCTTTTATTTTAAGAAAAAAATTTTTTAGCTGAAATTAGTTTATAATAATCTTAGTATCAAATTTTAATAATGATTTGGTCATTTTGTTTTATTTCAGAATGTCCTGAAGATGGTGAGTGTGATTAACGAAACTTTTCAAAAGTACGGTACAGAAGATTCAAATCCGATCTTAGTTAACATTTCTCAAATCTCATTAAATCTGAGAAACATTTTATCCCTATGATCACTTAACCAAAACTGTAAATAAACTCATTATCTGCCTATGGAAAAAAAAATGTCGGATTGCTCGTGAAAATTACGAATATACAACTCTGGTTCCGGTCCTGGTATATCGGTGTATTATTTGGTCTTCCAGACATTTAAGAAAAAAATATAGAATTCCAGTCGATTCTAACTTTAGCTGAACTATAACTGAGCTAACTTCTAACTTGAAGTTAACTCATTTGTTATAGTTCATCTAAATGCTTTGACTGCAAGTGTACGCTATTAAAAAAATATTTACCAAAAACAATCTAATTTCGGCCTTTTTTTTCTCCTGTAGAACATTTTTTCATCTACTTTTATTGTATATAAACAAATCGAAAATTTGAATAAAAACTTCTGTAAGAAATCCAAATATTCTGAAAACTTTACGGATGCACTTTAGGCCAAACAGTTGCTGACTGAATGATGGTGAATGAGTTTCGTTTTCGAGGTCATTCTACCTCTGTGGGAGACGGAACGTGTCTTATATAAAACGGATTTAGATGTGTCAAGAAAAAGAATTTGCGAAAAGGCATTAGCAGTAAATGATTCTTTCTCTAATTTCTGAAATAGTTTGTCAACACTGATAGATAGAATATCAATGAGTTGTCTAAGTATGCTGTCCTAAAAGCAATTTTTAATTTTTTCTAGGCTTTCTGAAAGGAAATATCACGAATTTTTTGAGGCTGTCTTAGAGGCCATCAAAAAAAGGAAATACTTTTAAATTTTCTGAGGCTGTCCAAAAGATATCTTTTAAGTTTTTGAGGCTGTCTAAAAGGAGTTTTTTTTATGCTGTCTAATTTTCTTAAGAAATTTGTTTAGAATGGAATATTTAAGGCCAATTTTAATTTCTTTCACAATAAACATTGTATTTACTGTGAATAATACTAAAAATTTAAAATTTATGTTAATATCGGAAAACATTAATTCCGGCTATCATTATTATTAGTATCAGTAGTAGTAGTAGTAGTAGAACAGGTAGTATTAGTAGTAATAGTACAGGTATTATTATTAGTAGAACAGGTAGTGGTAGAGCAAATTTAAAATATTACAATTAATTTTCTAATATCACTTCCAATTATTAATAATTTCAGTGTTGGATTAATGAGGCTCAGGGTAGAGTATGTAGGCGAGAGGGAGATCATTTACCAGTAAAAGTAGGCCTTAAACAGTGATGTGTGATGTCACCGTGGTTGTTCAGCATATTTATAGATTGAGTTGTAAGAGAAGTGAATACTCGGGTGTTGGCAAGAGGTGTTGAGTTAAAAGATAAAGAATCTAACACAAATTGGGAGTTGTCACAGTTGCGTTTTGCTGATGACACTGTGCTTTTGGGGGATTCTGAAGAGAAGTTTCGGAGGTTGGTGGATGAGTTTGGTAGGGTATGTAAAAGAAGGAAATTAAAAGTGAATATAGGAAAGAGTAAAGTGATGAGCATAACAAAACATTGGGTAACGAAAGATTGGATATCAGATTGGAGGAAGAGAGTATGAAGGAGGTGAATGTTTTCAGATATTTGGGAGTGGACGTGTCAGCGGATGGGTCTATGGAACATGAGGTGAATCAGAGAATTGGCGAGGGGAAAAACGTTAGTGGTGCACTGTGGAGACAAAGAACTTTGCACGTGGAGGCAAAGAGGGGAATGTATGAGAGTATAGCTATACCAACGGTCTTATATGGGGACGAAGCATTGGTAGTGAATGTTGCAACAAGGAGAAGGCTGGAGGCAGTGGAGATGTCATGTCTGAGGGCAATGTGTGATGTGAATATAATGCAGAGAATCCATAGTATGGAGATTAAGAGGTGCGGGATTACCAAACCTATTATCCAGAGGGCTGAGGAGGGGTTGTTGAGGTGCTTTGGACATGTAGAAAGGATGAAACGAAATAGAATGGCTTCGAGAGTGTATGAATCTGTAGTGGAGGTAAGGCGGGGTAGGGATCGGCCTAGGAAAGATTTGGAGGGAGGGGGGTTAAAGGAGGTTTTGTGTGCTAGGGGCTTGGACTTCCAGTAAGCATGCGTGAGCGTATTAGATAGGAGCGAATGGAGACAAATGGTTTTTAATACTTGACATGCTGTTGGAGTGTGAGCAAAGTAACATTTATGAAGAGATTCAGGAGAAACCGGCAGCCGGAGTTGAGTCCTGGAGATGAGAAGTACTGTGTCTGCCCTCTGAAGTAGGGGTGTTAATGTTGCAGTTTAAAAACTGTAGTGTAAAGCACATCTCTGGCAAGACAGTGATGGAGTGAATGATGAAGAAAGTTTTTCTTTCTCGGGCCACCCTGCCTCGGTGGGAGACGGCCGATGTGTTAACAAAAAAAAAAACACACTTTTCTTTGCTTCAGATAATTAAAATCAATGAAAAACAAATATGACCCATTCGGGTTTAGCGTTCGCTTGAGAATAGTAATAATAATAACAGTAGTAGAAATAATAAGAATAATACTCATTGCACATCATTGCAGTGTTCAGGTTGCAGGTTAATTGCAACACCTGGTCCGTCCCTAATGTGATTTAAGCAATTACCTTTCTACATTTTCAGAGACTCGTGACTAACTCAGTTATTCTAACGCTATTTGTTAATTGCTCTGCGTTGGTTTCTGAAGTAACGGCGTTGTTCGGGGGCCCCTGGTGCTAGTTTTGCTAGTTGTGGTTGTGTTCTAGCTTCTTGGTCTAGTTTTGCTAGTTGTGGCTGTGTTATAGACTCTTGGTCTAGTTTTCCTAGTTGTGGCTGTGTTCCAGGTTCTTGGTCTAGTTTTGCTAGTTGTGACTGTGTTCTAGGCTCTTAGCCTAGTTTTGCTTGTTGTGACTGTGTTCCAGGTTCTAGAGTTTGTTTGGCTAGAGTCTCTGTTTTTGAAGTTCTAATTTTAAAACGAGTGACAGTGTTCAACTTCCTAGTACTAGTTTTACTAGACATAACTGTTGTGTACATTATGTTCTAGGTTAGTATTTAGAATCTGTCATTTAGATATTTGGACTTATCTATGCTTACTAGTCATTTTCTAGAAATCTAGATTTCATCTTTACACACACACACAGTAGCGACCAGTGAAGAGGCGGGGCCAGGAGCTATGACTTGACCCCTGCAACCACAACTAGGTGAGTACACACACACACACACACACACACACACACACACAGTAGCGAAGAGTGAAGAGGCGGGGCCAGGAGCTATGACTTGACCCCTGCAACCACAACTAGGTGAGTACACACACACACACACATATACACACACATAAACACACACACACACACACACACGCCATAGTGTGTATTCGCCTAACTGTACTCACCTAATTGTGGTTGCAAGGGTCGATTCATAGCTCCTGGCCCAGTCCGCGCGCCCCTGCCCGCCATACATGCCGAACAGGTGAGTTTGTCCTCCTCAGCCAAACTCTGTTCTGACCCAACACAGCCTAATCCCAAAATAATTTAATTACAAAATAAACTTCGAGTGACCTAAGTATTTGTAAACCTCAGCCTAAAAAAAAACTTAAACAGGTTAAAAAATAACATTTTAATTAAGCCACATGAAAGGTATCACTTTAAAAATTATCAGCAAGTATGTGACAAGCTTAGCAACGTTAATTAATGTGTGACAAGCTTAGCAACGTTAATTAATATGTGGCAAGCTTCAGAGATGTTTACTACTCAAAGTTTTAGAAATATTTAGTAAAAGCTTTAGAAATGTTAAAAGCTTTAGAAATGTTAAAAGCTTTAGAAATGTTAAAAGCTTTAGAAATGTTAAAAGCTTTAGAAATGTTAAAAGCTTTAGAAATGTTAAAAGCTTTAGAAATGTTAAAAGATTTAGAAATGTTAAAAGCTTTAGAAATGTTAAAAGCTTTAGAAATGTTAAAAGCTTTAGAAATGTTAAAAGCTTTAGAAATGTTAAAAGATTTAGAAATATTAAAAGCTTTAGAAATGTTAAAAGCTTTAGAAATGTTAAAAGATTTAGAAATGTTTACTATAAGCTTTAGAAATGTTCACTACAAGCTTTAGAAAAGCTTACTATAAGCTTTAGAAATGTTTACTATAAGCTTTAGAAACGTTTACTACAAGCTTTACAAAGGTTTACTATAAGCTTTAGAAATGTTTACTACAAGCTTTACAAATGTTTACAACAAGCTTCAGAAACGTTAATTAACACATAAACCTGAAGAATGTTAACACATTTCAAGCTTTGAAACGTTAACACATTTCAAGCTTAGAAACGTTAACACATCACAAGCTTAGAAACGTTAACACATTTCAAGCTTAGAAATGTCAACACATATCAAGCTTAGAAACGTTAACACATTTCAAGCTTAGAAATGTTAGCACATCACAAGCTTAGAAACGTTAACACATTTCAAGCTTAGAAATGTTAACACATCACAAGCTTAGAAACGTTAATTCTCGTAAAAGACATTTAATTTGAGAATAAAAGAAATATATTCGATATTTATATTCTAGTGAATAAATTTTTATTGTTAGAATAAAACCTGAAATAAAACTGAGTAGATATTAAACCGGCCCTAAACAAATTAATATCAGAATATTACTAACTTCTTTGTAACTATCCCCTTGGAAATATTACTCTATTACAAAAGGTACTTTGAATGGTAGTTTAAAATAAGCTTATTATGGTCAGGTAAGCTGCCACACAGGTTATGTACGCCGAGCTGTATGTCTGTGTATATACACTGAGTAGTGCATGTATGTGTATATACACCGAAAGCTGTATATCTGTGTATATACATCGAGAAGTGTATGTCTGTGTATGTACACCGAGAGGTGTATGTCTGTGTATATACACCGAGAGGTGTATGTCTGTGTGTATATACTCAGAGGTGTATGTCTGTATATATATATATATATATATATATATATATATATATATATATATATATATATATATATATATATATATATATATATATATATATATATATATACCGAGAGGTGTATGTCTGTGTATATATATATATATATATATATATATATATATATATATATATATATATATATATATATATATATATATATATATATATATACCGAGAGATGTATGTCTGTGTATATATACTGAGAGGTGTATGTCTGTGTATAATAACTGAGAAGTGTGTATATGTACACTGAGAAGTGTATGTCTGAGTGTATACACCGAGAGGTGTATGTTGAGTGTATACACCGAGAGGTGTGTCTGTCTGTCACTGTCTATACAGCGAGAGATTATTCTCAGTGTATTTTCACGGAGAGGCTGATGTCTACCTATATGCATACTAATGTCTATGTACACTATGTATACACAGCGAGAGATGTATACTTCAGTGTATATATACCCAGAGAGATGTATATTTCTCACTGTATATACATCTAGCGTTGATTTTTATTCCTGTTTCAGGAACGAAAGTATTCTTGGCTGGTGGTGAAGAGGTGATATGCAACCTTAATGACCCTCGTGTAGTCGAAAGGCTGAACATGCAAGTTAATGATCCCTCGTGTAGGCAGTAGCCCTTAAAAGAGGACATGGAGGTTAATGGTTCCTCGTGCAGTCAATAGCCCTTAAAAGAGGACATGGAGGTTAATGGTTCCTCGTGCAGTCAATAGCCCTTAAAAGAGGACATGGAGGTTAATGGTTCCTCGTGCAGTCAATAGCCCTTAAAAGAGGACATGGAGGTTAATGGTTCCTCGTGCAGTCAATAGCCCTTAAAAGAGGACATCCAGGTTAATGGCCCCTCGTGTAGTCAATAGCCCTTATAAGAGGACATCCAGGTTAATGGCCCCTCGTGTAGTCAATAGCCCTTAAAAGAGGACATACAGGTTAATGGCCACTCGTATAGTCAATAGGCTTTTAAACAGAACATGAAGGATAATGGCCCCTCCTTTGTGCAATCGATAGGCCTTTAATGTCCCTAATAACCTGCCCAGCCTTCAGTCTCGTCTCTGTGGCTAGCTGCTCAGCCTGGCAGTGATGGTCTGTGTTCCATCAGTGCAAAATGCCTTTCGACGTGTGTATTAGCCATCTGATGACCCATTCCGCCGGTACTTGGGCTCCATTAGGCAATCTATCTTCGTAATCAATCTTTGCTAAGAGTCTATTATGGCAGTCAATCATAGAGGAGGCCCCGTTGAAGGTGAGAGTTGATGCAGGGAAATAATGGGTGGTATAACAGTTGAAAGTATAAAATGAGCGCTAGCTCTTGGTCCAGCTGCATAAGTTTAGGTATTTTAGGTATCCCCTACGGGTTAGTAACTTTAAAATACCCCCGACGGTGTGCCCATTTAAAGGCATCCCCGAAGGTGTATCCCTTTGAAGGTATCCCCGACAGTGTACCCATCTGAAGGTATCCCCGACGGAGATATCTTTAAATGGGAACACAGTGGGGGATGCCTTTAAATTAGTAGGTAACCTAATTAGTAGGTATCCCCTACGGGGATACTTTTAGGTTACCTATGGGTTACTTTTTCCCCGTTTTATTTCCCCCTTCTTCATGTTAATGTTTTTTCCCTTTTCATTTTATTTTCTATTTTCATGTTAGTTTTCCTTTTCATGTTATTTTCCTCTTCGTTATATTGCCTCTCTTCACATTGTTAATTTCACGAAGTAGATAAAACATTAATCTTGCACTGTGCAATATCACGATGCAACGATATCAATGAAATATTCCGTAACTCACGGAAGTGAAATGAAAAAAAAATGAAACATGCTTCAGAAAACCCTATTATTGGAACAACGTTTCGTTCCATATAGAGCTTTTATTAAGTTTTTTTGACTTGGTAGAGCTCTAAACAGAGCGAGATGTTGTCCCCGGTATAAGCTCGTTATTCGACTCGCTTTCGGCAGTACCTTGCTGCTGTTTACCTTAGCGAGGTGTTTGAAGCTCTCTAGTCAATATCTCTGTGCTGTGTGGCATGATGAGTGGCCTCTGTGCTGTGTGGCATGATGAGTGGCCTCTGTGCTGTGTGGCATGATGAGTGGCCTCTGTGCTGTGTGGCATGATGAGCGGCTTCCGTGCTGTGTGGCAAGATAAGTGGCCTCTGTGCTGTGTGGCAAGATAAGTGGCCTCTGTGCTGTGTGGCAAGATAAGTGGCCTCTGTGCTGTGTGGCATGATGAGCGGCTTCTGTGCTGTGTGGCATGATGAGTGGCCTCTGTGCTGTGTGGCATGATGAGTGGCCTCTGTGCTGTGTGGCATGATGAGTGGCCTCTGTGCTGTGTGGCATGATAAGTGGTCTCTGTGCTGTGTGGCAAGATAAGTGGCCTCTGTGCTGTGTGGCATGATGAGTGGCCTCTGTGCTGTGTGGCATGATGAGTGGCCTCTGTGCTGTGTTGCATGATGAGTTCCCTCTGTGCTGTGTGGCATGATGAGTGGCCTCTGTGCTGTGTGACATGATGAGTGGCCTCTGTGCTGTGTGGCATGATGAGTGGCCTCTGTGCTGTGTGACATGATGAGTGGCCTCTGTGCTGTGTGGCATGATGAGTGGCCTCTGTGCTGTGTGGCATGATGAGTGGCCTCTGTGCTGTGTGGCATGATGAGTGGCCTCTGTGCTGTGTGGCATGATGAGTGGCCTCTGTGCTGTGTGGCATGATGAGTGGCCTCTGTGCTGTGTGGCATGATGAGTGGCCTCTGTGCTGTGTGACATGATGAGTGGCCTCTGTGCTGTGTGGCATGATGAGTGGCCTCTGTGCTGTGTGGCATGATGAGTGGCCTCTGTGCTGTGTGGCATGATGAGTGGCCTCTGTGCTGTGTGGCATGATGAGTGGCCTCTGTGCTGTGTGGCATGATGAGTGGCCTCTGTGCTGTGTGGCATGATGAGTGGCCTCTGTGCTGTGTGGCATGATGAGTGGCCTCTGTGCTGTGTGACATGATGAGTGGCCTCTGTGCTGTGTGGCATGATGAGTGGCCTCTGTGCTGTGTGGCATGATGAGTGGCCTCTGTGCTGTGTGACATGATGAGTGGCCTCTGTGCTGTGTGGCATGATGAGTGGCCTCTGTGCTGTGTGACATGATGAGTGGCTTCTGTGCTGTGTGGCATGATGAGTGGCCTCTGTGTTGTGTGGCATGATAAGTGGCCTCTGTGCTGTGTGGCATGATGAGTGGCCTCTGTGCTGTGTGGCAAGATAAGTGGCCTCTGTGGTGTGTGGCATGATAAGTGGCTTCTGTGCTGTGTGGCAAGATAAGTGGCCTCTGTGCTGTGTGGCATGATGAGTGGCCTCTGTGCTGTGTGGCATGAGTGGCCTCTGTGCTGTGTGGCAAGATAAAGTGGCCTCTGTGCTGTGTGGCATGATGAGTGGCCTCTGTGTTGTGTGGCATGATGAGTGGCCTCTGTGGTGTGTGGCATGATAAGTGGCCTCTGCGCTGTGTGGCAAGATAAGTGGCCTCTGTGCTGTGTGGCATGATGAGTGGCCTCTATGCTGTGTGGCAAGATAAGTGGCCTCTGTGCTGTGTGGCATGATGAGTGGCCTCTGTGCTGTGTGGCATAATGAGTCGCCTCTGTGCTGTGTGGCATGATGAGCGGCTTCCGTGCTGTGTGGCAAGATAAGTGGCCTCTGTGCTGTGTGGCAAGATAAGTGGCCTCTGTGCTGTGTGGCAAGATAAGTGGCCTCTGTGGTGTGTGGCATGATGAGTGGCGTCTGTGCTGTGTGGCATGATAAGTGGTCTCTGTGTTGTGTGGCAAGATAAGTGGCCTCTGTGCTGTGTGGCAAGATAAGTGGCCTCTGTGGTGTGTGGCATGATGAGTGGCGTCTGTGCTGTGTGGCATGATAAGTGGTCTCTGTGTTGTGTGGCAAGATAAGTGGCCTCTGTGCTGTGTGGCAAGATAAGTGGCCTCTGTGCTGTGTGGCAAGATAAGTGGCCTCTGTGCTGTGTGGCATGATGAGTGGCCTCTGTGCTGTGTGGCATGATGAGCGGCTTCTGTGCTGTGTGGCATGATGCGTGGCCTCTGTGCTGTGTGGCAAAATGAGTGGCCTCTGTGCTGTGTGGCATGATAAGTGGTCTCTGTGCTGTGTGGCAAGATAAGTGGCCTCTGTGCTGTGTGGCAAGATAAGTGGCCTCTGTGCTGTGTGGCAAGATAAGTGGCCTCTGTGCTGTGTGGCATGATGAGTGGCCTCTGTGCTGTGTGGCATGATGAGTGGCCTCTGTGCTGTGTGGCATGATGAGTGGCCTCTGTGCTGTGTGGCATGATGAGTGGCCTCTGTGCTGTGTGGCATGATGAGTGGTCTCTGTGCTGTGTGGCATGATGAGTGGCCTCTGTGCTGTGTGGCAAGATGAGTGGCCTCTGTGCTGTGTGGCAAGATAAGTGGCCTCTGTGCTGTGTGGCAAGATAAGTGGCCTCTGTGCTGTGTGGCAAGATAAGTGGCCTCTGTGCTGTGTGGCAAGATAAGTGGCCTGTGTCCCTTAACTAGGTTCACTTGCGGTCATTACTTCACAGTCTTGTTGGTCGATAACCATCCATCATCGAAATCCATCGCGTGTTGGTAAATAACCCAAACAGTATCCATCTCTATCATCTGTTGGCCAACAATCCACACCTCAGAGAAAGAGTCAGTGAGGAATTTGCGTGGGAAGAGATTCAGGTACGCAGAAGAGGTCTCTATCTGCACAACGTTTCGCTCTAAGCAGGGCTTTATCAAGTGATATGAAAGTCGATTTAGAGAAAAAAGTTCTTCAAATACCAGCTGGCTCTTCACTCTTCATCCGGAAGACCATCCTCAATACTGCACGTGATACTTGTACAGAATTAAACGTTATCTAAGGTTACCGGATACTGCGCTGCCAGGCGCGTCATAGATACTTTTTAATGACATTATTTTTGGTCAGTAATTCGTTTTCTGTAAGTTTGTGTAGCCCAGCTACGTTTGGGCCAAGCAAGTGTGAGCCAGGTAAGTATCTACCACTCAGACGTAAACCAGACAGGGTTGGGTTAGACAAGTGTGGGCCAGAGAGGTGTAGGCCAGCAAGATGTGGGTCAATCAGGTGCAGGCCAGCAAGATGTGGGCCAGTCAGGTGCAGGCCAGCAAGATGTGGGCCAGTCAGGTGCAGGCCAGCAAGATGTGGGCCAGTCAGGTGCAGGCCAGCAAGATGTGGGCCAGTCAGGTGCAGGCCAGCAAGATGTGGGCCAGTCAGGTGCAGACCAGCAAAAAGTTGGCCACCCAGGTGCAGGCCAATAAGATGTAGGCCAGTCAGGTGCAGGCCAGTCAGGTGCAGGCCAGTCAGGTGCAGGCCAGCATGACCCAGCTAAATCTGGGCGAGGCAGTTTTCCGCTACACCAGCGGCAGTGAACATAATCATAGTTGTGATATCAATGATCCGTGATAATCATTGCTGCAAGAAGATCAAAGCCGATTTCATGCATAAAAATCATCCATCAAGAACTGAAACAGTTATTTTAAACGTCTATAATTATGTGAGATGTTAAAATAACTAATAAAGCACTACTTATCCAACAGAAATTGAATGAATAGTGCCGTCTTGCACCCTGCAGATTGATCCCTCGATCTATAACCTAATACATTCCTCACAGCTTGGTCACCTTGTGGTCTGAGTGAGCCTTTGTGGCTTTAAATGAACCATCGGAGGGCAGGCGGAGCCAGGGAATGAATTATTACCACTGTCCTCATGTCCTTACACCCACCTGAAACTCCACCTGTCAGTCTCCACCCACTTGCAACTCCACCTGTCACTCAGTCTTCACCCACCTGTAGCTCCATCCGGGGCCTATGAGGGGAGAGGGGCTCAACCGGTACATTGGTCCGGGGCCCGGCTGTGAATCTTTGAAGGGGCCCTAAAGCCATAGTCGTTTATTTTTATTTTTTTCATATGATTATTTTGATAATATCAAGTACTTTTAGTTTATTTAGAAAAATAATTGTGGAAAATTCACTAAGACATTTGAAAGAACGTACTAAACGTTTAAAAATTTAGGCAAACACTTAGGCAGCAAAAATATATGTTATCTGGTCATTCTGCTGCGCAGGAAATAAATTATTTATGAAAGTTTACCAGTGGTTTTATTGGACTTCAAAATCTCAGTATTTAGAGAAGCCTCAGCCTGTCCCCATGGGCCCCAAAGCAGTCTTGTTCCGTCTTGCAAAATTCCTCTCGGAGGCCCTGACTCCATCCGTCTCCACCCACCTGCGACTCCACTCGTAACTCAGTCTCCTCCAAACATTAAATGAGAAATTATGTATACGTATTTGTGACAGTGAAATCAATTCTTACCTTGCTGCCCTCATTCACACCGAGAATGAGCGCATTTGTAATAGCAGATCTATATGGTGTGCACGGCCCGAAGTGTGTAAGTTCCGAAGGAGGGTCATGCTAGGCGAATGAAGGTCAGGTTTGTCAGGATGATGATGATCCACAGCTGGAGCTTTTGGTCATCTGACAGAGGTATTTCGCTGGCTTACCGGTCCACCCCTTTAAAAATTAAGGTTATAGTTAGGACGAATGAAGTCAGCGAGGTGGTCAAGAGAAGCTGTGTCTCAGATCAGCACCCAAATGAGAGAGAAAGCCCTTGATATTTACTACCCAGTAATCGAGTTCTTCCTGCCAGCCGCCCACGACGGGATCGCACCATATCCTTACAAGAGTGGCAGACAATATGGCACAGGACTGTACATATACGTCTCCCCCTGACAGTTTGCGTCTCGTGTTCTGGTAAACCTGGACTAGAAATTCTCACAGCTCTCAGGAAGTGGATGGACATCGTACCCCTCTTTATCTGAGTGGTGACATTAGTAATTTATATTAGCGGGGTTTTTAGGGTTCATGTGTACTTTAAATTTAGTTTCATTGCTCGTCTTTGATAACCAACACATCGAGAAGAGGTATTTGGTTTAATGGGGTTTATTATATTCGTGAAAGGTTTCGAAACTGCCCCTGTTCTCGTAACAAATTTAAAATATGTCAAGAGTACCTTGGCATCAAATAATGCCTGGAGGTTGGGTAGTAAACATTCCTCAAAACATCTTCCATCCTTCCCCTCATAACCTCCTAGCCATCATCCGTGCCGTCCATCATCTACCACATGATTTCCACCCCTTAAGCTCACTTGAAAGACCTGCAGAGTCCTAAGGTCGACAAAATCACAATTTTCCACACCATAAACTCCGGAGAATGGAGTGAAGCAGAGAGATTGGAGTCTTCCTGGGGCCGTTTCCGATACACGAGAACACCCATTTGAGTCTCCTTGTCTCTAATTTATCCTTCTTCATCTCTTAAATCTCCCGAAATGTGAAGGGCAATGTAATAGCTGTTATAAGATTTTTGGAAGTGGGGTGTATTCTCGGGAAGAATTTATGGGTAGGTATTAATCTCAGAAAGACTTAGTGTTTTCTGCTTTTGACATAGATTAAAACAGTCGTGAGTCAAGTATTTTCGATTATTATTAGGATTATTATTAGAATCAAAAAAGAAGCGCTAAGCCACAAGGACTATACAGGATTATTATTAGGAGTGATACAGCAAGCTAAAAAAAAAAAAAAAAAAAAAAAAAAAAAAAAAAAAAAAAAAAAAAAAAAAAAAAAAAAAAAAAATAAAGTTATTTATGATATCGTATGCGAAAGTGATAACCAAAAATTATTTCTGAAAATGAACTAGTTACCTCTGACATTTTGTCCATTAACCATGATCTAAATCACGGTAAAAATAATGTTCATAATGGCTGCAGAAGAAAAAATCCGCATTGTGAAATATAGAATAAATCCCTGTTTTCATTTTCGAATATCTTTTTTTTCGCATTCGTGTTTATTCTGATAATCTCGTCACTCAAATTATCATAATCGTGAAAGTGATTGAATTAGCGATTTTGAAAACGAGTTTTTGCTCGTTAAAGTTTCTTTGACTGAATTAGTATTCTTATATACGAGAGCTGCGTCGGGACTGCGTCTTCCAGACGGATCTTCAACGTCAGTCCCCGCTGGCCACAACGACGCTGACGCAGGCTGAGACTACCAAGTAAACGGTATAGTGATGCCGGCGAGACGTGGAAAGATACATTTACGTACAGTTCAGAACGTGTATTACGGGTAACGTTTTGCCACGGAGGGCTGAATCAGTCCTCCTGGAGTTATTAGCAACAAAGAGAAACCGATCCATGTACTAAACTGTACTTAAGTGTACCAAACCTACACTTGTTGAGAATAATTTGCGTATCAGAAGTGACTACTTTTCACCACTTTCAGAATAATTATTTATGTAAAGCGCTAAATCCATGGGGATCATTCAGCGCATTACGTGGAGGCTTGATCCTCCGTCTGCTGAGCGCCAGACAAACGCGCTTCCTACCACTTTCAGAACTAATTCGAATTTTGCCACCAATTAATTCTAGACTTGGTGCTTGGAAATGAACTTCAGAGTGCCGAACAGATCACTCATATAACATTAATAATAACTTCTTAACCAGACGTGGTCTGAGTGCAGTTATCATGTTATCATCGTGGAACACAATACTCGTGATAAATGGTTTTGAAAACGGACAAGTTGAAGATTGAGACACTTATGCAACATATGGGAATCTTTATCTTAATATTCCCATATGTTGCATAAGTGTCTCAGTCTTCAACACAATTCTTACACCCATCACATTCCTATCCTTGAGGAACATCCTTCTCTGGAAAGACATTATCCATGACACATGGAACACAAGACGCTGGTGGCGCTGCAACACTGCCTTTGTTTTCAGTTCATCTTTCTTTTCCCCAGTGTCTATCTATCCATAACACATGTACATTAAACGCTAAATCTGTGTGGGGTCACTGAAGACCTGGTGGAAACTCGATACACCGTCCGCCGCTACCAAAACAAAAATGCTACTCTCATAGCCAGAGAATCTTGATTACTTTTGGAGAGCGAAACGTTGCCACAATAAAATGTCACATTAGTTACAACTGTGTCTTCTTACCCAACACAAGTTCCGCTTAATTACTTCTAAATTTTCTTCAACAAATCTTACAGAACTAGTTCAACTCTACTGGTATAAATAAGTTTATTTAAGGCCTGGTCACAGACCGGGCCGCGGGGGCGTTGACCCCTGAAACCCCCTCCAGGTATACTCCAGGTATTAACACTCGCTAAATATGCTCGGTATTGTATCTTAAACGAAGGATGCATTCCATGTTTAACTTAGTGGTGCAATGTTAGTTTTGATGAAGTTAGGTTTGACACGAGGCTGTCTGGGTCTTTGAAGGATTCACTCTCAAGGGTTCACTCTCAAGGGCTCATTCTCAAGGGTTCTCTCTCAAGGGCTCGCTCTCAAGGGCTCACTCTCAAGGGCTCGCTCTCAAGGGCTCACTCTCAAGGGCACACTCTCAAGGACTCAATATCCAAGGGCTCAACTTTCAAGGGCTCACTCTGAAGGGTTCACTCTCAAGGGCTCAACTTTCAAGGGCTCAACTTCCAAGGGCTCAACCTCCAAGGGCTCAACTCCCAAGGGCTCAACTTTCAAGGGTTCACTCTCAAGGTCTCAACTCCCAAGGGCTCAACTTTCAAGGTCTCAACTTCCAAGGGCTCAACTTTCAATGGCTCACTCTCAAGGGCTCAGTCTCAAGGGCTCACTTTCAAGGGCTCAACCTTCAAGGGCTCACTAAGGACAGACATCACAGACGGTTATTCTCGTGTTGCTGTTAAGGTTAGCAACACAATTCGTGATTGTTACCGGCGGCACAGAAATACCGGAACTGTTTTTCTCTCTTCTTAATCCTCTGTTGCAGTTATTGGCTTTTCTGTTACCTTCACTTGATATCTGTTACCGTTACTTGATCTTCTGTTGCTATTACTTGATCTTTTGTTACTGTTATTTGATCTTCTGTTACTGTTACTTTATCTTGTTACTGTTACTTGATCGATCTTCTGTTACTGTTACTTGATCTTGTATTACCGTTACTTGATCTATTACCATTATTTGGTCTTTTATTACTGTTAATGGAGCTATTATTTCTGTTACTTGATCATCTATCATTGTTACTTAATCTTCAATTACTTTAATTTAATTCTCTCGCTTTTCTTTCATTTCCTCTCTTTGGACTTCTGTTACTGTACGTTCTGTTATTCTAGCCTTTTATTATTCTCGTTCTTCTAGCCTCCTGTTATTCTCTCTCTCTCTCTCTCTCTCTCTCTCTCTCTCTCTCTCTCTCTCTGTCCATGTTTTCCCTCGTTCTTCTTGCTTTCACCTCCCCTCACTCTAATTACCCCTGGGAACTGTAATTAAGGTGAGGGGAAATTTGCCAGAAACATTAATGAAAGTGGCGTTCAAGTGATGGTCAAAAATTAACGTGAGAGAGATAAACATGGAGAGATTAAGGGAGAGATAGAGATAAAGAGAGAGAGATAAAGAGATAGAGATAGAGAGATAGAGAGAGAGAGCTGATGTAGGTAACAGCTTTTAGCTTGTAAATGAAGTTAGGTACCTTAGCCTAACCTTGTAAAACCCTGTGCAAAAAAAAGAGAAATAAAGAGAGAGAGGGAGAGAGAGAGAGAGAGAGAGAGAGAGAGAGACAGAGACAGACAGACAGACAGACAGACAGAATAATATTTTATTAAGTTCACCGCTGCTTGGTATAAGTCTTGCCTCTTTATAAAACTGGATTTGAAGTCAGTTTTCTTCACGTCTTCGTCTGAATTGTTTCACTTTCCTTTTCTTAATATTGCTCTCTTCATCTATTTATTCTATCTCTCTCTCTATTTTTTTGATCCATGTTGTGGTGCTCGTTGACTGTATGTGTCTGTGTCTGTGTGTGTACGTACTCACCTATTTGTGGTTGCAGGGGTCGATTCACAGCTCCTGGCCCCGCCTTTTCGCTAGTGGTTACTAGGTCTACTCTCTCCCTACTCCATGAGCTTTATCGTATCTCTTTTTAATGTCTCCTGTCTCTAATACATCACTCTCCAGACTATCCCACTTCCTGACAACTTTATGACTGAAGCAATACTTCCCAGCATCCCTGCGACTCATCTGAGTTTTCAACTTCCAGTTGTGACCCCTTGTTTCTGTGTCCCATCTCTGAAACATTTTGTCCCAATCCACCTTGCCAATTCCTCCCAGTATTTTGTGTTATGTCCCCCCTGTCCCTCCTGTCCTCCATTGTCGTCAGGTTGATTTCCCTTAACCTCTCCTCGTAGAACATTTCCCTTAACTCCGGGACTAGTCTTGATTCAAACCTTTGCACTTTCTCTAATTTCTTGACTTGCTGGACCAAGTGTGTGTGTGTGTGTGTGTGTGTGTGTGTGTGTGTGTGTGTGTGTGTGTGTGTGTGTGTGTGTGTGTGTGTGTGTGTTCGTGTGTGTGTGTGTGTGTGTGTGTGTGTGTGTGTGTGTGTGTGTGTGTGTGTGTGTGTGTGTGTGTGTGTGTGTGTGTGTGTGTGTGTGTGTGTGTGTGTGTGCACTCACCAATGTGCGATTGCTGCCCAACTTGCAGCTTACAAGAGTAACTCCTTCCTAACCTTTTGGCCCTATCATACCTGCACTTTAAACTGTGTGTATAACCTGTTCTCTGCCGCTGTGTTCATATTTCACCTCATTTCAACCTAACCCTTGTTCCCATTCCAGTTAAAAATTCAATAACGATGTATCAGCCGCCGGTCGACTAATAAAGCCATCCAGGTTGAATATGCCAAATTCAGTCGAGCAAGAGCCACGCGTGTATACTCTAGGGGACAACATATACATAACTTGCTCGTACGAACGAACGAAGGAACTCACATGTAGACTCACAAAGGGTGAGGGGGGGAGTGGGGGCAGATGAATAATAATTGGAGAGGAATGTCTTTAGTAGGAGAAAAAGAGTCAGGGCTAAACCCAACCGCAGAGCATTCTAAGGCCGTTATAGAAGAGCGTAGAAAAGCAGGAGGACTTGCTGTGTTTGCTGACAGTAGTCTTGATGATGTAGAGGAGGGCGGCAGGTAGGCAGGAAGATCACTGGAAAGAGACAGCTTCAAGATGAGAGATGTGTTGATTTACCGCCGTTTGAGTCTCCTGAAGGATGATTTCGAGAGATGGACAAATTTTAATCTTGTTATTGGAGTCGTTATTTAACGTATTTAACGTTCCAAGGTATAAATTTACGTCTTGAAGTGTAGCTAAGTTTCCAGGATTGGTGGAAAACTTGACTGCTCCTTGTTGAAGTCAAGAGATCACTTCCTCCCAATACTTCATCTTGTCATATGATACGGCTGTGTAGAATGCCAAATTTTCCTTTGTTCTGTCTTCTTTTTCTTCTTCCATTTGTCTTCTTTTTGTTCTTCCATTTGTCTTCTTTTTGTTCTTCTTGCTCGGATAATTGTGTATCTTCAGTAGGTTCAGTAGGTTGGTAGGCTTGAGACGAAGGTTGTGATTGGTCAGGAGCAGTAGTGGAAGTCGTTGGTGGCATGTCATTATTGGTAAAATTTGTAGGAATCTTGGCCGTAGGAGGAGTCAGGTCTGCAGGTTCCGTGAACTTCACAACATTGGGAATAATCTTGAGAACGTCGGCCGAAGTTGTGGAGTCTGGGAAATTGAAGGTAGGCATGTTGTTTAGTCGGAAGAGTTCCTTGACAATAGAGTTAAATTTCCAAGGGTTCCCTGCATTTGCAAGGTGTGCAAACACCATGCTGTACAGCACCTTGGAGGAAGCATCGTCAGGAAGTGAAGAGAGTGAGTTGTTGGATAGAGGTGTTTGTCACGTAGCCTGCAGAATCATGGTGGTGTCAGTCTGTAGTTTCGTTACAGCAGCATATGTTGGAGAATTAACGGTGGTCTTCTTCAGGTTTTCTTTGATTTTCTTGGACAATATTTCCTTTCTTACCGGACATTTAGCTGCAAGAGCATTAACTTGCTCGTAGATGCCTCGGACGTGTATGTAACTTCGCGTATTAGTATAGCGGAGACTAAAATTCTGTTCAAGACTTGCAAGGTCAAGAGAGTTTACGTAAGATCCCATATGGGGTGAGCTGGGGAAGACGGGACAGGCGAAAAATAGCGATGGAGAGGAGTGTCCACAGTCGAAGAAAAAGTGCCAGGGCTTAACCCAGCAGCTAGGCGCTCGTGGGACAGACTTGGAGAAAAAACGGGAAGAGAGCAAGATGTGTATGCATCAGTCTCGTGGCAGGTGAGGTCGTGAGTCTTGAGAGCTGGAAGTTTTCAGATCGCAGAAGAGGGAAGGCAGATAGGAGCATCAGAGGGCAGCAGACAGGTGGGAGTTATTGAAGAAGTTGAGGCAGGTAGGTTTGTAGTTGAGCCATTTTCAAACTTCTTGAAGCAGCTCCTGGAGAGGTGATATACTTTTGTCTTGTTGGCAAAAGTGAAGCGTAGAGGCTTGATGAACTCATGAACTTGCGTGAGTGTGAAGTGAAGAGGTTATTCGGAGGCATACTTGACTGTTCCATCACCGAGGCCTTTGTAGAGTTCAGAGCAGGTCATGGTGTCAGCATTAAAGGGAGAGGTCTAGAAAGTAAGGTTTTCCCAAGAGGGTGTGCTGGAGTCGTCGCTATCTGCTTCGTCGGCGGATTCGTCAGAAGATTCTGGTACAATTGTTTCTACTGTGATTGTGTCGAGAGGAGGCTGGGAGTATTTGTCGTCTGGTTGGTTGTCGGTGGTTGTTGAGAGATGGTAGTGGTCATTGGGGGTGGCTCAGGAGTGTTTTTTTTGGGGGGGATGAGGGGCGTAGAGTCAAGATTTAGGCCTGAAGTTGATGTGAACTTAACGATGTTTGGGATAATCATGAAGTCCTGTGATGATGGCAAGTCAGGAAAGTTGAATGCTGGCATGCTATTAAGACGGAATAGTTCGTTGATTGAATGTGCCTGGGTTTGCTGCATTGGCGAGGCTAGTATAAATAATGCAATACAGCACCTTAGAGGGAGCAGCGTCACGGGGTGCAGAGAGGGAGTTGTTAGATAGTGATGACTGCTGTGTAGCTTGGAGAATTCTGGTGGTGACCGACTGAAATTTTGAAATGGCGGTGTATGTCGGCGATCTGGGGCTGTTCTTCTTTATTTCTTCTTTAATTTTCTTCGACAGAACTTCTTTTCGTAGTAGGCATTTGGCTTTTCGTAGTGGGCATTAACTACTGGCAGTTAAGACATGTTGGGGTGGCATTAGTGGTAGTGCAGGCTTTGAAGTCGTGACCTTCTTTTCCGCAGTTGAAACAGAATTTCTTGTCTTTATTGGGACAGTCGTTCGTTGAGTGATGATAAGAGCAACACTTCCAACAGGGAGAAACGTGGACGAAACGTTCAGGTTCTATGTGGCGTGGATGTATGTGGTAATATGAGATGGCTAGTCCATCACAGAGCGCTTGGGTAGCCACTCCTATGTTTGAAAAGCTGATTTTTTTTATCATAGAAGAGGCGTTAGAAAAACGTGTGATGGTGTCTACCGAGGCTCGGGTGTTTTGTTCCACGATAGAGGTCTTCAGTTCAGCCGTTGGTAAGGATGTGACACTCTTATCCAGTCGTTTAACAAAAACTGAACGTTTCGCCAGCAAGAAAGGAGAAGGTAATATGTTGTAATAATGTTGGTAGAATTACCGACAATATGTAAAGTAAAAGGACACAAGTGCAACTAATGTGACATTTTATTGTGGCAACGTTTCTCTCTCCAGGAGCTTTGTCAAACCGATACTTGACAAAGCTCATGGAGAGCGAAACGTTGCCACAATAAAAGTCACATTAGTTGCACTTGTGTCCTTTTACTTTACAAGGTGATATGTTGAATTGTCGGTCTCGCAACGTTTTCATTGCAGTGTCGTCCATAAGTTCCGAAGCTTCATTGTCGTCAGTACAGACAACAATAAAGGAGTCCTTCAGTGAGTGGATCGCTGTGAATTTAAGCTGTAAGCAGGTCCTTAGAGCGAGAGCAAGTGCTAGTTTGGTGGAGTCATTTATAACACCGTTGGCTGTTTTTATCTTGACACGATGTAAGAACATCGTGGAACAGGTAGAGGTTCCCCTCCCCAACGGGGATCGTAGGGAGATTGTATTGATAATAAGCTACTGTGACTGCACACGGCAAGGTCAGCAGAGTGAGTCGAGCTGAAGTGACTTGCTTAAATTATAAGCCTCTAGTTAAAAGCGCGGACGTGTACATAACTTCGCATATTTGTATAGCGGAGACTAAATTGTGTTCAAGACTTGCTTGAGTTATAAGCCTCTTTATGGCCATTGGCTTCCAGCAGCTGTACGGTATTCCAAGGACTCTAATTTACTGTATCTAAAGAAATTCCCCCCAATAAATTGCGCCTCATCAGGATCCTTTATACCTGGAGTGTAGTGAAAATAGGGTTTCTTGCGGGTCTCCCTCGAGACATCAGCGGAGATATTGGTGAGATAAGTGCATTTTCCACACGAGATAGGAAGCCAGAAAACGAGAGAAAAATAATGGACAGTTTCCGAGGGGAGAGTTTTGTTTTTGTAGCTCCGTTTTTTGCCAGTGTGTGTTTGAATATGTGGAAGGAAAATCACTGTAGAACACTTGAGGGTAGAGAACAAAAAGGTACAATACCGTGACTGGAACAATACACAAATAACCCGAACATAGAAGAGAGAAGCTTACGACGACTTTTCGGTCCGACTTAGACCATTTACGGTCACAGTCGGACCGAAACGTCGTCGTAAGCTTCTTCCTCCTATGTGCAGGTTACGTGTACGTGATTCTATTTAAAAACAAAATAACACAGAGGAAAGTATAACAACAAAAGGCTAGGGGAATGATCACCTAACTTAGCTTCTCCACCTCTTCCGTCCTCTCCAGTATACTCTTTTCACTGCACTGAAAAATCCACTGGTTAACGAGACGTCTACATTAACAAACATTCCCAAGTGTTACACACCTGCCTTACTCACCACTTTATGGGTGTTATACACCATATGTGTAATAAAACACAAACACTTGACTGTTTCTCACACTTCGTTCTACACCCAGCAACACTGAATTAACATACTTAGCATAAAGGACGAAGCTATATTAGGTACAATAGATGGATGGAGATTGACACTGGTCAGTTACGAGATAAAATGGGACCAAGACCTCAGCTCAACTTCCCAGTCACATCTAAGCAAGGACATGTTAAAATACAAAATATTAAAGAAATTATACTGGTAAAAAGACAGCATGGAAACGACATACATTCACAACGCCAAAGAGGATCTGAGTATCACAGTCTGTGCCACCGACGGTGCACAATGGACTTCGAAGTGCATTGTGCACTCCCACAATGCACTTCGAGTCATGTTTCACGGAAGCCTGAGCTCTCAGCCTCATACTAAAATCAATATGTATTCTCCCAGAGGCAGACTCACCCAAATGAATTATTCCGTGAATGTAAGTTTGTGTCTGAATAAAATACACACAAAAAAAAAAATTTCCTCTTTTGTTTTATATATAAAACGGAATATCGGAGACACTGAAACGATTCTCATATATTTTGCTTTATTAGTGTTCTACTTTATTAATATTGCGAGTAGTAATATCATCATCATCATCATCATCATCATCATCATCATCATCATCATCAGCAGCAGCAGCAGCAGCAGCAGCAGCAGCAGCAGCAGCAGCAGCAGCAGCAGCAGCAGCAGCAGCAGCAGCAGCAGCAGCAGCAGCAGCAGCAGCAGCAGCAGCAGCAGTAGTGCCAGCGGTATTATTATGATGATGATTATCCTCATCATTATTTGGGAAATCATTATTTTTATCATTATTATCATATATTATTTCGTATTTGTAAACCTAACAAAACTACAGATATTTTTAGAGGTTACAAAAGCAACTTTATCCGCAGAATAACATACAATTCTTTGATAATACAACAAATAATGAAAGTTGTCTTATGGACGTAATAAGCGATCATTCGTAAGTTGATGGACACCCAGCCCTTCTAGGGCAGGGTAGGTGCCTAAGCCTGAGCTTTCAGCTCACAAGACTGTCATTCCGCCACCCCCTTGGAGCGGGGATGGCGGACCAGAGAGGCCTAGCTTCTCCCTACTAGCCCCGTGAGGGCGGGGAATGTGGCTAGGCCAGGGGACAGTTGGTCCCAAAGATGAGGGAGGTACTTGTACCTCCTCCCATGGGAGACTTAGGTCTCAGACACTCCCTAGATAGGGAGCCAAGGCCGGGCCACCACTTGGAAAAGGCCCGGGCAGGGAGAATACCGGCGAATCTTTAATAATATTATTTCATAAGTTCGTGACGCAGTTCGTATGCGGTTTTAATTCCGACTGAAATGCAAATATTTGGAATTTTCATAATGATGGCAAGATATACAGCCGAGAGCGCTGAAGACAGCAGAAATGTTAATTTCCTGAATATGCTTAAAAATCCCTTCAAAAATAAGATGTATTTTCATTTCGAATAATATATTATTACTCTGCTCAATTTTTGCTCTGTACTTCGGTTTTAAAGTAATTTTGAGAACAGGTTTTTATAGCGATGTTGTGCTCTGTGTAGAGCTTTCTAGAGGCAATGTTTCGCTATGTGTAGAGCTTTCTTGAAGCTGTTGCGCTCTGTGTGGAGCTTGTGGCAATGTTGCGCTCTGTACAGAGCTTTCTTGAGGCAATGTTTTACTCTGTGTAGAGCCTTCTTGAAGCTGTTGCGCTCTGTGTAGAGCTTTCTTGAGGCAATGTTTTGCTCTGTGTAGAGCTTTCTTGAGGCAATGTTGCGCTCTGTGTAGAGCTTGTGGCAATGTTGCGCTCTGTACAGAGCTTTATCAAGTCAAGGATCATGCTGTGCACCTGTCTCTTAGAAGCTCCCTCAGTAGGGCCCTTATAAATAAGATAAGATAAGATTTCGTTCGGATTTTTAACCCCGGAGGGTTAGCCACCCAGGATAACCCAAGAAAGTCAGTGCGTCATCGAGGACTGTCTAACTTATTTCCATTGGGGTCCTTAATCTTGTCCCCCAGGATGCGACCCACACCAGTCGACTAACACCCAGGTACCTATTTGCTGCTAGGTGAACAGGACAACAGGTGTAAGGAAACGTGTCGAAATGTTTCCACCCGCCGGGAATCGAACCCGGGCCCTCCGTGTGTGAAGCGGGAGCTTTAGCCACCAGGCCACCGGTAGTTAAGAAAGGCGCTCTTTAAACCAGGAACTAAGCTTGCAGTTTTACCAGGTTTTAATCATGCTGTCGACAGCTACAAACAGTAATTAAGAAAGGAGCTCTTTAAACCAGGAACTAAACTTACAGTTTTTCCACATGTTTATCCTTCTCGCTGTCTACAGCTACACAGGCGAGAATTACCAAACAAAAAACAAGAACATGACAAGTAAACGTATGATGGAGAGAGCAAAGGTTGAGGATTAAACGAGAATTTGTTTTTCCTCTAATGAGCACAGAACAATAGGGCCGACGGAGGAAAAAAGTATAGAATGGAAGACGGAAACAGAAAGCGGGAGAGAGAGAGAGAAAGAAAGAGAGAGAGACATGGGGGACGGAGGGAGGGAGGGAGGAAATAGAATGGAAGATGAGAGAGGGAAAAAAAGATATAAAACATGGCTATTATCTGCAATATATTTCTAAATGGACTTCATGAAAGGCAGCTGGAGGTAATTTGCTCCAGGTAATGGGATGGGAAAATGAGAGAGCGAGGAACTCTATTCCAGGAGTAAACAAAAGGGCCAGTATCTCTGAGACGACATTGCTCTCCCAGCAATACCTGGTCCTGCATAGCGAATTCTAGGCATTTTAATTCTCGGCACCGACGGAGCTGAATGCAAATGGCGTACTGAAGACAATGATAAACAGACACACACATGCTGAAGAACAAGCATTTACTGAGATTACGTTTCGCCCTGTGTAGAGCGTTATCTATCAAGGCCACGACTTTACCAAATATTCAGCATTACGCTCGTTTGTTTTGGCTATGTAACCTGAATTGTCTTCACCGCCGGAGTTGTGTTTTAGAGAAAGTTGTGCAAGTATAGAATATGGAAATTGAACTCGAGATAAAAGTCAGAGTAGTATATTATCAAATATTGCTGAGGCTGGCTATAATTCGAAATCGGCAGGGCAGTTAGAGGGAGCTAATAACTCCAGTAGTTCTCCTGTGATCTACACCAATAATGACTGTGCAGGGGCACAGGGCAGCAGCAACAACAATTAAGAGAGGGGCAAATGCGTTTCCCATATTCACGAGTTGAGGGGAATCAAAAGCGAGTCAATATTTCGTAGGGACTCCCATACGGGTGATCAGAGCCAAGTTAAAGTACTTTTTTTAAAAGGATGGTTAACCTTTTTTATTAAAAGTATATTTATAACCCAAATAAAATGAACAATAAACATTGGTTAATAGCACAAGCGACGCTTGTGCTATTAACCAATACTTGAATATTACACATATAACTCGCACATAGGAGAGAGAAGCTTTTGACTATGACCATTTACAAAATCACTCTTGTAAATGGTCCAAGTCCGACCGAAACGTCGTCATAAGCTTCTCTCTCCTACGTGAGGGTTATTTGTGTATTGTTCCAGTCGCGGTATTGTGCCTTTTTTCCTCTTTAATATAACAAGCTGTAGCGTCGCCAGAAGAGTCTTTTCGCATTAGTAATGTATGCTGGCCACCTTGTGTACACTGTCGTCTATGTTATTTCTTTAGAGAGTTAGCACTTGATTTCTTGACTGAGCTGTGGCTTGAAATGTGTGGTTTGTAACCTGAATGAAATACCGAGACTAGCTACCTTAGCCACTTCTGTTTTCTTTTCGGTCTGGTTGATTTCCCAGGTTCTCACAAGGGCCAGGCTCCATCTGTCCCAGGTTCTCACAAGGACCAGGCTCCATTTGTCCCAGGTTCTCACAAGGACCAGGCTTTATCTGATTCCCACACAAACAAGCAAGACCATCCACGCTACCTCGAGGTCCGTCTTAGAGGAAAATGTGAGAGGTGACTTAGCCTAAGAGCCATTCACAGCGACTTCGACTCTCCCTCTGTCAAAGAACACCATAGCACCGAACGCTGCCTCTGGCGGACGGTATAATGAGAGGCTAGTACTTCAACTAGGCTTCCACACTAACAGACTAGGAGCCACCTAGCCCCTCAGAAATACTGTATTTCAGGAAGTACTTAACATATATGGGAGGCGGCCCGGTCTCCGATCATCCAGGCTGTTGGTGATCGCCAAATGAGAAATACCACTTTATCAAGACGGGACATCCTCGACTCAAAATCGTAGGATCTACGTTTGATCTTGAGATAGGTGGAGGTTCAGCTTGTTTTCTAATACCTGCTGTCCCTGTTCACCTAGTAATAAGTGGGTACCTGCATATAAACCGACTACCGTGGGTAGCATCCTGAGGACAGAGAATTAGAGGACTGGAATAGAGGCAAGCCACGCAATGTACATAAACCACACTGAGTGGGCTTTTTGAATCACCTTTCCTAGCTAAAACATTATAAACGATACAACACAAACTACTTTACACAGATACACAGATACACAGTGCAATAGCCACTATTCTCAAACAAATTTCTGACGAGAATGAAAGGAAAGTAGGACAGTATGAACAACAAATTAAACCGAGGCTCAGCCCACACTGACCTCTGGAAAGGCACTGCAGGTGCCAGGCGATAAGGACCCTTAGCATGTGCTTATAACTCCCACGTCTAGTGGCAATACGAGACTTACCATGCAAGTAGTTTTTAAGGAGAGAAAATTGACTTTCATGGGTCACCCCGATAGGCTGCAAGACCATATATGTGTAAGCCATGTCGTAAGATAGCTTGTAAAACCACATATGCGTGAAGTCACATGTGTAACTCCACACATAATACATGAAAGACTTTCAAAGTTGAGAAATAGAGTTATAATTCTCACAATATGGGAATAAAGACCCACACCCAAATACTTGGGACATCTTAACACGGAACGTTTAAGTCCTGACATCTGGTTCACTCCTACAATACACGAGGTAAAAAAATGATATTTTCCTCATTAAATTGTTGTAAGTACAGAATGCACTGCAGAATAGTTCACTGACCTGAATCTCGAAATATTTGTACCTCTTAATTTTAGACACACCGTTTCGCTCAGTAAGAGCGAAACGTTGCCCTTGTAAAGTCTGGCTCTGTAAACGAGTCATTGGATCAATACTCCACGTGGAACGAATTTGTCTTTTTTTATATACTTAGTGGAATTCATTGGTTAAGAGAAATTCTATTCCTGGGATCAAGAGCCCTTCACTCTCTTTGAAGGGGGCAGAAGAAATATTATTTACTAACATTAGTCTACCAATTTCTGTTTCTATCCTGAGTCTGTAGAAATATTTCATACTCTCTCGTTAATTCCTTTTCATCTACCCTCTACCTACATCTACTTACTACATCTCTACGTGAATCAACGTATATACACTGAGAGATGAATGTCTTTCAGTGTATATATACACTGAGAGGTGAATGTCTTTCAGTGTATATACACTGAGAGGTGATTGTCTTTTAGTGTATATATACACTGAGAGGTGAATGTCTTTCAATGTATATACACTGAGAGGTGAATGTCTTTCAGTGTATATATACACTGAGAGGTGAATGTCTTTCAATGTATATACACTGAGAGGTGAATGTCTTTCAGTGTATATATACACTGAGAGGTGAATGTCTTTCAGTGTATATATACACTGAGAGGTGATTGTCTTTCAGTGTATATACAGTGAGAGATGAATGTCTTTCAGTGTATATACACTGAGGGGTGATTGTTTTTCAGTGTATATACACACTGTGTTAGGGCTTTAAATTTTGTTGATGTTTATTTGCGTAGCAAAGCCTTAATGAAGGAGGTGCAGTAGATGTTTAAATTGAAACAGGATCTGTGATTG
>NC_091365.1:8492514-8535014 GCF_038502225.1 Cherax quadricarinatus
TTGCATAAGCAATACTTAAGGGCTATTGTTTATCATGTGTAATAAATCGCTGTTTACTTTTCAGAAAGTTGCCTTAGAGGTTTGTAATGCTAACCCCTGAGTGAGGCTTGTGGAGCCCCTGAGTGAGGCTTGTGAAGCCCCTGGGTGAGGCTTGTGGAGCCCCTGAGTGAGGATTGTGGAACCCCTGAGTGAGGATTGTGGAGCCCCTGGGTGAGGCTTGTGGAGCCCCTGAGTGAGGATTGTGGAGCCCCTGAGTGAGGCTTGTGGAGCCCCTGGGTGAGGCTTGTGGAACCCCTGAGTGAGGATTGTGGAGCCCCTGAGTGAGGCTTGTGGAGCCCCTGGGTGAGGCTTGTGGAGCCCCTGGGTGAGGCTTGTGGAGCCCCTAAGTAAGGCTTGTGGAGCCCCTGAGTGAGGCTTGTGGAGCCCCTGGGTGAGGCTTGTGGAGCCCCTGGGTGAGGCTTGTGGAGCCCCTGAGTGAGGCTTGTGGAGCCCCTGGGTGAGGCTTGTGGAGCCCCTGAGTGAGGCTTGTGGAGCCCCTGGGTGAGGCTTGTGGAGCCCCTGGGTGAGGCCCCTGGGTGAGGCTTGTGAGCCCCTGGGTGAGGCTTGTTGTGAGGATTGTGGAGCCCCTGAGTGAGGATTGTGGAGCCCCTGAGTGAGGCTTGTGGAGTGATTGTGGAACCCCTGGGTGAGGCGTGTGGAGCCCCTGGGTGCTTGTGGAGCCCCTGGGTGAGGCTTGTGGAGCCCCTGGGTGAGGCTTGTGGAGCCCCTGGGTGAGGCTTGTGGAGCCCCTGGGTGAGGCTTGTGGAACCCCTGGGTGAGGCTTGTGGAGCCCCTGGGTGAGGCTTGTGGAGCCCCTGGGTGAGGCTTGTGGAGCCCCTGGGTGAGGCTTGTGGAGCCCCTGGGTGAGGCTTGTGGAACCCCTTGTGGAGCCCCTGGGTGAGGCTTGTGGAGCCCCTGGGTGAGGCTTGTGGAGCCCCTGGGTGAGGCTTGTGGAGCCCCTGGGTGAGGATTGTGGAGCCCCTGGGTGAGGCTTGTGGAGCCCCTGGGTGAGGATTGTGGAGACCCTGGGTGAGGATTGTGGAGCCCCTGGGTGAGGCTTGTGGAACCCCTGGGTGAGGCTTGTGGAGCCCCTGGGTGAGGCTTGGAGCCCCTGGGTGAGGCTTGTGGAGCCCCTGGGTGAGGCTTGTGGAGCCCCTGAGTGAGGATTGTGGAGCCCCTGGGTGAGGCTTGTGGAGCCCCTGGGTGAGGCTTGCGGAGCCCCTGAGTGAGGATTGTGGAGCCCCTGGGTGAGGATTGTGGAGCCCCTGGGTGAGGCTTGTGGAGCCCCTGAGTGAGGCTTGTGGAGCCCCTGGGTGAAGAGGCTTCTGGAGTCCCTGCGTGAGTCTTGTGGAGCCCCTGAGTGAGGCTCGTGGAGCCCCTGGGTGAAGAGGCTTCTGGAGTCCCTGGGTGAGGCTTGTGGAGCCCCTGGGTGAGTCTTGTGGAGCTCCTGGATGAGGCTTGTGGAGTCCCTGGGTGAGGTTTGTGGAGCCCCTGGGTGAGGCTTGTGGAGCCCCTGGGTGAAGCTTGTGGAGCCCCTGAGTGAGACTTGTGGAGCCCCTGGGTGAAGAGGCTTGTGGAACCCCTGGGTGAAGCTTGGGGAGCCCCTGGGTGAAGCTTGTGGAGCCCTTGAATGAGGCTTGTGGAGCCCCTGGGCGAGGCTTGTGGAGCCCCTGAGTAAGGCTTGTGGAGCCCCTGGGTGAGGCTTCTGGAGCCCCTTGGTGAGGCTTCTGCATTCCCTGGATAAGGCTTCTGGAGCCCCTGGGTGAGGGTTGTGGAGCCTCTAAGTGAGGCTTGTGGAGCCCCTGAGTGAAGCTTGTGGAGCCCCTGAGTGAGGCTTGTGGAGCCCCTGAGTGAGGTTTGCGGAGCCTCTGGGTGAGGCTTGTGGAGCCCGTGGGTGAGGCTTGTGTAGCCCCTGGGTAAGGCTTGTGGAGCCCCTGGGTGAGGCTTGTGGAGCATCTGGGTGAGGCTTGTGGAGCCCCTGGGTGAGGCTTGTGGAGCCCCTGAGTGAGGCTCGTGGAACCCCTGGGTGAGGCTTGTGGAGCCCCTGGGTGAGGCTTGTGAAGCCTCTGGGTGAGGCTTGTAAAGCCTGTTATTGAGGCTTGTGGACCCCCTGAGTGAGGCTTGTGGACCCCCTGAGTGAGGCTTGTGGACCCCCTGAGTGAGGCTTATGGAGCCCCTGGGTGACGTTTGTGGAGCCTCTGAGTGAGGTTTGTAGAGCTCCTGAGTGAGGTTTGTGGACCCCCCAAGTGAGGCTTGTGAAGCCCCTGGGTGAGGCTTCTGGAGCCCCTGGGGGACGAGGCTTCTGGAGCCCCTGGATGAGGCTTGTGGAGCCCCTGGGTGAGGCTTGTGGAGCCCCTGGGTGAGGCTTGTGGAACCCCTGAGTGAGGCTTGGAGCCCCTGGGTGAGGCTTGCGGAGCCCATGAGTGAGGCTTGTGGAGCCCCTGGGTGAGGCTTGTGGAGCCCCTGGGTGAGGCTTGTGGAGCCCCTGGGTGAGGTTTGTGGAGCCCCTGGGTGAGGTTTGTGGGGCCCCTGGGTGAAGAGGCTTCTGGAGCCACTGAGTGAGGCTTGTGAAGCCCCTGGGTGAGGCTTTTGGAACCTCTGGGTGAGGTTTGTGGAGCCCCTGGGTGAGGCTTGTGGAGCCCCTGGGTGAGGTTTGTGGAGCCCCTGGATGAGATTTGTGGAGCCCCTGGGTGAAGAGGCTTGGAGCCCCTGGGTGAGGTTTGTGAAGCCCCTAGGTGAGTCTTGTGGAGCCCCTGGGTGAGGTTTGTGGAGCCCCTGGGTTAGGTTTGTGGAGCCCCTGGGTGAAGCTTGTAGAGCCCCTGAGTGAGGCTTGTGGAGCCCATGGGTGAGGCTTGTGGAGCTCCTGGGTGAGGCTTGTGGAGCCCCGGAGTGAGGCTTGTGGAGCCCCTGGGTGAGGCTTGTGGAACCCCTGGGCGAGGCTTGTAGAGCCCCTGCGTGATTCTTGTGGAACCCCTGGGTGAAGCTTGTGGAGCCCCTTTGTGAGGCTTGTGGAGCCTCTGAGTGAGGCTTGTGGAGCCCCTGGGTGAGGCTTGTGGAGCCCCTGGGTGAGGCTGTCGAGCCCCTGAGGGAGGCTTGTGGAACCCCTGAGTGAAGCTTGTGGAGCCCCTGGGTGAGGCTTGTGGAGCCCCTGAGTGACGCTTGTGGAGCCCCTGGGTGAGGCTTGTGGAGCCTCTGGGTGAGCCTGTCGAGCCCCTGAGTGAGGGTTGTGGAGCCCCTGAGTGAGGCTTGTGGAGCCCCTGAGTGAGGCTTGTGGAGCCCCTGGGTGAGGCTTGTGGAGCCCCTGAGTGAGGCTTGGAGCCCCTGGGTGAGGCTTGCGGAGCCCCTGAGTGAGGCTTGGAGCCCCTGGGTGAGGCTTGCGGAGCCCCTGAGTGAGGCTTGGAGCCCCTGGGTGAGGCTTGCGGAGCCCCTGAGTGAGGCTTGGAGCCCCTGGATGAGGCTTGCGGAGCCCCTGAGTGAGGCTTGGAGCCCCTGGATGAGGCTTGTGGAGCCCCTGAGTGAGGCTTGTGGAGCCCCTGAGTGAGGCTTGTGGAGCCCCTGAGTGAGGCTTGGAGCCCCTGAGTGAGGCTTGGAGCCCCTGGATGAGGCTTGCGGAGCCCCTGAGTGAGGCTTGGAGCCCCTGGATGAGGCTTGTGGAGCCCCTGAGTGAGGCTTGTGGAGCCCCTGAGTGAGGCTTGTGGAGCCCCTGAGTGAGGCTTGGAGCCCCTGAGTGAGGCTTGGAGCCCCTGGATGAGGCTTGCGGAGCCCCTGAGTGAGGCTTGGAGCCCCTGGATGAGGCTTGTGGAGCCCCTGAGTGAGGCTTGTGGAGCCCCTGAGTGAGGCTTGGAGCCCCTGGATGAGGCTTGGAGCCCCTGAGTGAGGCTTGGAGCCCGTGGTGTTCTTAGGACGGTTTATAATATTATCCCCTGAGTTAGTATTCCAAGGATCAACGCCTTCTCCTAGTCCTTCTTAGTAGACGGCCTGATCTACCAGACTGTTGTTGGTGCTAGCCGCAGGAAGCCCATCATGAGCACCACAGCCCGGCTGATCAGGAACTGTTTTGAGAAAATCGTCTCACCCTCCAGTCACATTAAGACAGTTTTGTATTTCTTTTTTGAAAAATTATTTTATTGGATCGATTCGACTTTGTAAAAAATTTCTTCACTTCTATTATTATTTAATTTTCGTCTCTTTCGATAGGTTTTGTTTATAGTGTGTGTGTGTGTGTGTGTGTGTGTGTGTGTGTGTGTGCGTGTGTGTGTGTGTTGTGTGTGTGTGTGTACTCACCTATTTGTGGTTGCAGGGGTCGAGTCTTAGCTCCTGGCCCCGCCTCTTCACCGGTGTGTGTGTGTGTGTGTGTGTGTGTGTGTGTGTGTGTACTCACCTATTTGTACTCACCTATTTGTGGTTGCAGGGGTCGAGTCTTAGCTCCTGGCCCCGCCTCTTCACCGGTGTGTGTGTGTGTGTGTGTGTGTGTATGTGTGTATGTGTGTGTGTGTGTATGTGTGTGTGTGTACTCACCTATTTGTGGTTACAGGGATCGAGTCATAGCTCCTGGCCCCGCCTCTTCACCGGTTGCTACTGGGTCCTCTCTCTCCCCGCTCCATGAGCTTTATGAAACCTCGTCTTAAAACTATGTATGGTTCCTGCCTCCACTACATCACTTTTTAGGCTATTCCACTGCCTTACAACTCTATGACTGAAGAAATACTTCCTAATATTTCTCTGACTCATCTGTCTTCAACTTCCAATTGTGACCTCTTGTTTCTGTGTCCCCTCCCTGGAACATCCTGTCTTTGTCCACCCTGTCTATTCCGCGCAGTACTTTGTATGTCGTTATCATGTCTCGCCTGACCCTCCTGTCCTCTAGTGTCGTCAGGCCGATTTCCCTTAACCTTTCTTCATAAGACATTCCCCTTAGCTCTGGAACTAACCTTGTCGCAAACCTTTGCATTTTCTCTAGTTTCTTGACGTGCTTTCTCAAGTGCGGGTTCCAAACAGGTGCTGCATACTCCAGTATGGGCCTGACGTACACGGTGTACAGTGTCTTGAACGATTCCTTGCTAAGGTATCGGAATGCTGTTCTCAGGTTTGCCAGGCGCCCATATACTGCAGCAGTTACCTAGTTGATGTGTGCTTCCGGAGACATGCTCGGTGTTATACTCACCCCAAGATCTTTCTCCTTGAGCGAGGTTTGCAGTCTTTGGCCACCTAGCCTATACTCCGTCTGCGGTTATCTGTGCCCTTCCCCTATCTTCATGACTTTGCATTTGGCGGGGTTAAATTCGAGAAGCCAGTTGCTGGACCAGGTGTCCAGTCTGTCCAGGTCTCTTTGAAGTCCTGCCTGGTCCTCATCTGATTTAATTCTCCTCATTAACTTCACATCGTCTGCGAACAGGGACACTTCTGAGTCTAACCCTTCCGTCATGTCGTTCACATATGTGTGTTAGTTACCATTTTGTCCTAGGCACATGTGTGTGTGTGTGTGTGTGTGTGTGTGTGTGTGTGTGTGTGTGTACTCCTAATTGTACTCACCTAATTGTGGTTGCAGGGGTCGAGACTCAGCTCCTGGCCCCGCCTCTTCACTGATCGCTACTAGGTCCTCTCCTTCTCTGCTTCTTGAGCTCTGTCATACCTCTTCTTAAAACTATGTATGGTTCCTGCCTCCACTACTTCACTTGCTAGGCTATTCCACTTCCTGACGACTCTATGTGAAGAAATACTTCCTAACGTCCCTGTGACTCGTCTGAGTCTTCAGTTTCCAGTTGTGACCCCTTGTTTTTGTGTCCCTTCTCTGGAACTGGAACATCCTATCTCTGCCCACCTTCTCTATTCCCCGCAGTATCTTGTATGTCGTTATCATGTCTCCCCTGACCATTCTGTCCTCCAGTGTCGTCAGTGTGTGTGTGTGTGTGTGTGTGTGTGTGTGTGTGTGTGTGTGTGTCTGTGTGCCGAGGTGAGAGAGTGTAAGAGAGTGTGTGTGTGACAGTAATAGATAGTGAGTGTGTGAGAAAGGAAGTGTGGTAAGACAGAGGGTGTGATAGGACTAAGAGGAAGGAGAGGATAGATAGAGAGGGGAAAAAAGAGAGAGAGAGAGAGAGTGAGTACAGAGAACGGTACACACACACACACACACACACACACACACACACACACACACACACACACACACACACACACACACACACACACACACACGCACGCAGAAGTGTATAACTGAGAATAAACTAACCGGAGAAACACACTAACAAACGTGTTAGTGTCAAGTATAGTGCAAGGTCACACGTGTGTACCTGCACTCACACCATGTCTCACACTGCACGTTCTTACTCCCGACACTACACCAACACCACCCCTCACTACACCAACACCACCCCTCACTACACCACCCCTCACTACACCAACACCACCCCTCACTACACCACCCTTCACTACACCAACACCACCCCTCACTACACCACCCTTCACTATACCACCCCTCACTACACCACCCCTCACTACACCAACACCACCCCTCACTACACCACCCCTCACTACACCACCCCTCACTACACCACCCCTCACTACACCACCCCTCACTACACCACCCCTCACTACACCACCCCTCACTACACCACCCCTCACTACACCAACACCACCCCTCACTACACCACCCCTCACTACACCAACACCACCCCTCACTACACCACCCCTCACTACACCAACACCACCCCTCACTACACCACCCCTCACTACACCAACACCACCCCTCACTACACCAACACCACCCCTCACTACACCACCCCTCACTACACCACCCCTCACTACACCACCCCTCACTACACCACCCCTCACTACACCAACACCACCCCTCACTACACCAACACCACCCCTCACTACACCAACACCACCCCTCACTACACCACCCCTCACTACACCAACACCACCCCTCACTACACCACCCCTCACTACACCACCCCTCACTACACCAACACCACCCCTCACTACTCCAACACCACCCCTCACTACACCACCCCTCACTACACCAACACCACCCCTCACTACACCCCCTCACTACACCAACACCACCCCTCACTACACCAACACCACCCCTCACTACACCACCCCTCACTACACCAACACCACCCCTCGCTACACCACCCCTCACTACACCAACACCACCCCTCACTACACCCCTCACTACACCAACACCACCCCTCCCTACACCAACACCACCCCTCACTACATCAACACCACCCCTCACTACACCACCCTTCACTACACCAACACCACCCCTTACTACACCACCCCTCACTACACCACCCCTCACTACACCACCCCTCACTACACCAACACCACCCCTCACTACACCACCCTTCACTACACCAACACCACCCCTCACTCCAACACCACCCCTTACTACACCACCCCTCACTACACCACCCCCACTACACCACCCCTCACTACACCAACACCACCCCTTACTACAACACTCCTCACTACACCACCCCTCACTACACCACCCCTCACTACACCACCCCTCACTACACCACCCCTCACTACTCCACCCCTCACTACACTACCCCTCACTACACCACCCCTCATTACACCAACACCCCCTCATTACACCAACACCACCCCTCACTACACCAACGTCACCCTCACTACACCATCACCACCCCATACTACACCAACACCACCTCTCACTACACCAACACCACCCCTCATTACACCAACATCACCCCTCACTACACCAACACCACCCCTCACTATGCCACCCCTCACTACACCACCCCTCACTACACCACCCCTCACTACACCACCCCTCACTACGCCACTCCTCACTACACCACCCCTCACTACACCAACACCACCCCTCACTACAACAACACCACCCCTCACTACACCACCCCTCACTACACCAACATCACCCCTCACTACACCAACACCACCCATCACTACACCAACACCACCCATCACTACACCAACATCACCCCTCACTACACCAACACCACCCCTCACTACACCAACACCACCCCCTCACTACACCAACACCACCTCTCACTACACCAACATCACCCCTCACTACACCAACACCACCCCTCACTACATCAACACCACCTTTCACTACATCAACACCACCCCTCACTACACCAACACCACTCCTCACTACACCAACACCACCCCTCACTACACCAACACCACCCCTCACTACACCAACACCACCCCTCACTACATCAACTCCACCCCTCACTACACCAACACCACCCCTCACTACATCAACTCCACCCCTCACTACACCAACATCACCCCTCACTACACCAGCACCACCCCTCACTACATCAACGCTACCCCTCACTACACCAACACCACCCCTCACTACATCAACACCACCCCTCACTACACCAACATCACCCCTCACTACACCAACACCACTCCTCACTACATCAACACCACCCCTCACTACATCAACACCACTCCTCACTACATCAACACCACCCCTCACTACATCAACACCACCCCTCACTTCACCAACACCACTCCTCACTACATCAACACCACCCCTCACTACATCAACACCACCCCTCACTACATCAACACCACTCCTCACTACATCACACCACCCCTCACTACATCAACAACACCCTTCACTACATCAACAGCACTTCTCACTACACCAACACCACCCCTCATTACATCAACACCACCCCTCACTACATCAACACCACCCCTCACTACACCAACACCACCCCTCACTACATCAACACCACACTTCACTACACCAACATCACCCCTCACTACACCAACACCACCCCACACTACATCAACACCACCCCTCACTACATCAACACCACCCCTCACTACATCAACACCACCTCTCACTACATCAACACCACCCTTCACTACACCAACACCACCCCTCACTACATCAACACCACCCCTCACTAAACCAACATCACCCCTCACTACACCAACACCACCCCTCACTACATCACCACCACCCCTCACTACATCAACACCACCCCTCACTACATCAACACCACCCCTCACTACACCAACACCACCCCTCACTACATCAACACCACCCCTCACTACACCAACACCACCCCTCACTACACCAACACCACCTGTCACTACATCAACACCACCCCTCACTACATCAACATCACTCCTCACTACATCAACACCACCCCTCACTACACCAACACCACCCCTCACTACACCAACACCACCCCTCACTACATCAACACCACCTCTCACTACATCAACACCACCCGTCACTACACCAACACCACTCCTCACTACATCAACACCTCCCCTCACTACATCAACACCACTCCTCACTACACCAACACCACCCCTCACTACACCAACACCACCCCTCACTACATCAACACCACCCCTCACTACACCAACACCACCTGTCACTACATCAACACCACCCCTCACTACATCAACATCACTCCTCACTACATCAACACCACCCCTCACTACACCAACACCACTCCTCACTACATCAACACCTCCCCTCACTACATCAACACCACTCCTCACTACACCAACACCACCCCTCACTACACCAACACCACCCCTCACTACACCAACACCACCCCTCACTACATCAACACCACCCCTCACTACACCAACACCACCTGTCACTACATCAACACCACCCCTCACTACATCAACATCACTCCTCACTACATCAACACCACCCCTCACTACACCAACACCACCCCTCACTACATCAACACCACCCCTCACTACATCAACACCACCCCTCACTACATCAACACCACCCCTCACTACACCAACACCACCCCTCACTACATCAACACCACCCCTCACTACACCAACACCACCCCTCACTACATCAACACCACCCCTCACTACACCAACACCACCCCTCACTACACCAACACCACCCCTCACTACATCAACACCACCCCTCACTGCATCAACACCACCCCTCACTACATCAACACCACCCCTCACTACACCAACACCACCCCTCACTACATCAACACCACCTCTCACTACATCAACAGCACCCCTCACTACATCAACACCACCCCTCACTACATCAACACCACCTCTCACTACACCAACACCACCTCTCACTACACCAGCACCACCTCTCACTACACCAACACCACCCCTCACTACATCAACACCACCCCTCACTACATAACACCATCCCTCACTACACCAACACCACCCCTCACTACACCAACACCACCCGTCATTACATCAACACCACCCCTAACTACATCAACACCACCTCTCACTACACCAACACCACCCCTCACTACATCAACACCACCCCTCACTACATCAACACCACCCCTCACTACATCAACACCACCCCTCACTACATCAACACCACCCCTCACCACATCAACACCACCCCTCACTACACCAACACCACCCCTCACTACATCAACACCACCTCTCACTACATCAACACCACCTCTCACCACACCAACACCACCTCTCACTACACCAACACCACCCCTCACTACATCAACACCACCCCTCACTACATCAACACCACCCCTCACTACACCCCTCCAACACCACCCCTCACTACACCAACACCACCCCTCACTACATCAACACCACCACTCACTACATCAACACCACCCGTCACTACACCAACACCACTCCTCACTACATCAACACCTCCCCTCACTACATCAACACCACTCCTCACTACACCAACACCACCCCTCACTACACCAACACCACCCCTCACTACACCAACACCACCCCTCACTACATCAACACCACTCCTCACTACACCTACACCACCCCTCACTACATCAACACAACCCCTCAGTACATCAACACCACCCCTCACTACATCAACTCCACTCCTCACTACACCAACACCACCCCTCACTACACCAACACCACCCCTCACTACACCAACACCACCCCTCACTACATCAACACCACCCCTCACTACATCAACACCACCCCTCACTACACCAACACCACCCCTCACTACATCAACACCACTCCTCACTACATCAACACCACCCCTCACTACATCAACACCACTCCCCACTACATCAACACCACCCCTCACTACATCAACACCACCCCTCACTACATCAACACCACCTCTCACTACACCAACACCACCCCTTACTACACCAACACCACCCCTCACTACACCAACACCACCCCTCACTACACCAACACCACCCCTCACTACATCAACACCACCCCTCACTACACCAACACCACCCCTCACTACACCAACACCACCCCTCACTACATCAACACCACCCCTCACTGCATCAACACCACCCCTCACTACATCAACACCACCCCTCACTACACCAACACCACCCCTCACTACATCAACACCACCTCTCACTACATCAACAGCACCCCTCACTACATCAACACCACCCCTCACTACATCAACACCACCTCTCACTACACCAACACCACCTCTCACTACACCAGCACCACCTCTCACTACACCAACACCACCCCTCACTACATCAACACCACCCCTCACTACATAACACCATCCTTCACTACACCAACACCACCCCTCACTACACCAACACCACCCGTCATTACATCAACACCACCCCTAACTACATCAACACCACCTCTCACTACACCAACACCACCCCTCACTACATCAACACCACCCCTCACTACATCAACACCACCCCTCACTACATCAACACCACCCCTCACCACATCAACACCACCCCTCACTACACCAACACCACCCCTCACTACATCAACACCACCTCTCACTACATCAACACCACCTCTCACCACACCAACACCACCTCTCACTACACCAACACCACCCCTCACTACATCAACACCACCCCTCACTACATCAGCACCACCCCTCACTACACCAACACCACCCCTCACTACATCAACACCACCCCTCACTACATCAACACCACCCCTCAGTACAGCAACACCACCCCTCACTACACCAACACCACCCCTCACTACATCAACACCACCCCTCACTACACCAACACCACTCCTCACTACCTCAACACCACTCCTCACTACATCAACACCACCCCTCACTACATCAACACCACCCCTCACTACATCAACACCACCCCTCACTACATCAACACCACTCCTCACTACACCAACACCACTCCTCACTACATCAACACCACTCCTCACTACATCAACACCACTCCTCACTACATCAACACCACTCCTCACTACATCAACACCACCCCTCACTACATCAACACCACTCCTCACTACATCAACACCACTCCTCACTACATCAACACCACTCCTCACTACATCAACACCACTCCTCACTACATCAACACCACCTCTCACTACATCAACACCACCCCTCACTACATCAACACCACCCCTCACTACATCAACACCACTCCTCACTACACCAACATCAACCTTCACCAGGTTAGGTACGATTCGTCCAAACAGGACAAGTGTTTCTTGTAGTGGGTCTTAGTCATATGATGACCCGCTGCTGGCGCTCTTGGTCATCTGACCGAAGCCTTCCACTGGCTTACCCCTCCACTCTTTTAAAAATTAAGGCATAAGTATCTGTTAATATATACCCCTTACCACCCATAACCTCTCCACCACCCCCCGTCACCACACCTCCACCACCACCACCCTTCACCACACCAGCACCACCCTTCACCACACCACCACCACCCTTCACCACACCTCCACCACCCTTCACCACACCACCACCACCCTTCACCACACCACCACCACCCTTCACCACACCACCACCACCCTTCACCACACCACCACCACCCTTCACCACACCACCGCCATCCTTCACCACACCACCACCGCCCTTCACCACACCACCACCACCCTTCATCACACCACCACCACCCTTCACCACACCACCACCACCCTTCATCACACCACCACCAACATAGTATTTAAGGTGGTCAGTCCCTCAGCCTGGAGAAATGTTCAGCTTCGCGGTCTGGAACGACATCATTCCAGACCGTAAAGACGAACTCTTCTCCAGGCTGAGGGACTGAACACCTTAAATACTATTTCTCCAAGGTTGATGGACTGATTACATCTTCATTTCACTACTACACCTGCTGCCTCTGTATTTGACTGAAGAAGCCTACTGTGTGAGCGAAACGTTTCAACACTAAAGATACGCAACTGTTGCACATGTCTTAATAATCGTTATGTTTATACCATTTTCAACATTCATTGCTACGTATATATAACATTTATGATAAGCCAGTCTTTCCCACTTTTTCTGTGACAAACTCTTTATCTGTGACAAACTCTTTATCTGTGACAAACTCTTTATCTGTGACAAACTCTTTATCTGTGACAAACTCTTTATCTGTGCCAAACTCTTTATCTGTGACAAACTCTTTATCTGTGACAAACTCTTTATCTGTGACAAACTCTTTATCTGTGACAAACTCTTTATCTGTGACAAACTCTTTATCTGTGACAAACTCTTTATCTGTGACAAACTCTTTATCTGTGACAAACTCTTTATCTGTGACAAACTCTTTATCTGTGACAAACTCTTTATCTGTGACAAACTCTTTATCTGTGACAAACTCTTTATCTGTGACAAACTCTTTATCTGTGACAAACTCTTTTTCTGTGACACTCTTTTTTCTGTGACAAACTCACTCGTCATCTGGTATTTATCAAAACCAAAAAAACGAAGAAACCTATAATTGGTGTATGTGAAAATCTATCAGTACGTTTTAAGAAAGTAATGTGAAACCTGATAATTTTTTTTATAACGGTTATATTGCTAAAATTTTCACTGTTTTGTGTCTTAATTAAATACTGTGTTTTTCCGGCATATAAGGCGCGCTCTTTTCCTCACAAAAGTCTTTGGAAATCAGCCTGCGCCTTATATGCTCAAGGTCAGGCTAAGGGTCAGCTTTGGGTTACGCTTTAGGGTAAAGTAAGAGAGTAATTAGCTGTTGAATATGATTACTGATTCCGTTATGATACTACTTCCGTGCGCCTTATATGCCGAAAAATTAGGTACGTTTTTTTCACACAGTTGCTGTTAACATTCTTAATGAGATTATTGGTACTGATTTTTTGCCGGTGGGAAGTGCTGAGGATACTGCCCACACTGGGCTGAGGAAATTATCTTCAGCATGAAGTCTGCTTCTTAACTTTTATTACATAAGAAGCAGAACGGAGAAGGCAGTCTCTCTCTCTCTCTCTCTCTCTCTCTCTCTCTCTCTCTCTCTCTCTCTCTCTCTCTCTCTCTCTCTCTCACTCTCTCACACACACACATACTATAATGGGTAGCTGCACACTGCAGATGTTCACAAATATGTAACTCATATATAACTGTGTAAGGGCAAACCACAGGTGATCACATAACGTTACTCCCAACGAGGCTACCAACACGAAACACAGAGAATTGGGCACGCGCGCACACTAGGGGCGCGCACACTAGGGGCGCGCACACTAGAGGCGCGCACACTAGGGGCGAGCCTGCCATGTAACCCTCACACAGTGTAGAGTAGCCCAACACTGCGGGTCTACATAACTGTATTAAATAAAAAAAACGAATCTGAAGGCACTCATTCGTTTTCCAAACCTCTCTTAAATCTTCCCACACTTTCTTCCCCTCCCTTCACCCTCTTTCCTTTCTCCCACCCCTCATCCTCTCCCCTCTTGTGTCTTCCTCTTCCCAGTAATATTTACTGTTGTTTAAACTTGAAGAGCAGCTAAAATTACGTACACCAGAACGCGATTTTCACACATACACACACACACACACACACACACACACACACACACACACACACACACACACACACACACACACACACACACACACACACGTAAGGAATCGTTCAGGACCCTGTACACCGTGTACGTTAGGCCCATATTGGAGTATGCGGCACCAATTTGGAACCCACACCTAGCCAAGCATGTAAAGAAACTAGAGAAAGTGCAAAGGTTTGCAACAAGACTAGTCCCAGAGCTAAGAGGTATGTCCTATGAGGAGAGGTTAAGGGAAATCAACCTGACGACACTGGAGGACAGGAGAGATAGGGGGGACATGATAATGACTTACAAAATACTGAGAGGAATTGACAAGGTGGACAAAGACAGGATGTTCCAGAGACTGGACACAGCAACACGGGGACACAGTTGGAAGCTGAAGACACAGATGAATCAAAGGGATGTTAGGAAGTATTTCTTCAGCCACAGAGTAGTCAGGAAGTGGAATAGTTTTGGGAAGCGATGTAGTGGAGGCAGGATCCATACATAGCTTTAAGGAGAGGTTCGATAAAGCTCATGGTTGAGGGAGAGTGACCTAGTAGCGACCAGTGAAGAGGCGGGGCCAGGAGCTTGGACTCGACCCCTGCAACCTAAACTAGGTGAGTACAACTAGGTGAGTACACACACACACACACGCACGCACACACACACACACACACACACACACACACACACACACACACACACACTCACACACACACACACACCACTCGGGTCTACGTGCTGGGCATTAAGAGCATCTTCCTGCCACTGTTTACCTCTCCAGTTTATACCAAGATCAGAGTTTGTTGATGCTGAGAGATCATGGCGTCAGCGTGTTATCTCCCGCGCTGCATAATTAATATTAATAAGATACTGCGTTCTCCATCTGCCGTTATTGGAAGACAGTAGAACTATAGACGGAAGATGAGAAAATTTTGCAGAAATCATTCTGAATCTAGCTAAAAAAAATATATATATTTTTCATTATGTTTGTTTATTATTTAATTATTGTAAACTTATCTAAAACATATTTAGCTGGATTAGGCTAAATTAAATTGCGCTTGTTATAATAAGGTTAGGTAAGTTTTCTAAGGTTCTTTTGGTACAAAATTATTAAATTTTACATTAACATAAATAAAAATATAAGAGAAAATTTTATAAAGGACTTAATTTTAAATGAGTTCTTGCTAAGTGACCAATTTTACCTATTCGGCACGACATATATTATATATATATATATATATATATATATATATATATATATATATATACACGTATATATATATATACGTATATATATATATATATATATATATATATATATATATATATATATATATATATATATATATATATATATATATATATACATACACACAATACCATTATTGGAATAACACTCAATAACCCTCACATTCTCCTATGTACGAATTATTTGTGTATATATCTGCTGAATCAAAAGAATAATTGTATCAGTTCCGAATGTATTTCTAAAGCACAATTTAATTTTACAATATATACATGTGTATACAAACTCGGATACGCAATTTCCTGTCATGTATTGGCATATGTTGGTCATGTCTTCGTGATTTTATTGCGTCATGTACGCAGATGTACATTTGGTAATGCGTATATACGCCGCATACTCATATAGACTAGTATACTCTGTAATGTTTCAAATATTCATATATTTTTAGATATTTGGATGAGTAACTGACTCGGTATTAAATTAGTTTTGGGGGATGAACCTAAGGAGGAGGACTGCAGTAGGCCTATAGGCCCATGCTAGGCAGGTTCAGACAGCCTATATTCACTTTGATGTTTTTTTTTAGATCAAAGTTCAACTAAAATTTGTAACCTGTCAAAACCCAAGATAGAGTTTAACTTTGAAGAAGAAAAGACCAGAAGTAGAGCGTTTATTGGAACAACGTTTTGCTCCATGTAGAGCTTTTATCGAAAGTTAAGACACATGTGCAACATCTGGATATCTTTATTGTAGACGTTTCGTCATCTAGTGGATTTATCAATACAGATTCTAGGACATAATAGAAAGACAGTAGAACTATATACAAAAGATGAGGTAATCAGTCCCTCAGCCTTGGAGTTAGTGTTCACAGCATCGTGGTGGAGGAGAATCTGGAGCAAAGGCAAGAAGACTGGCGGTTATATAGACGTCAGTGGATAGGGACGGGCAGCAGACGAGGGCATAGTCACTGGTAGGTGGGATTCCCCAGTGGAAGTAGGTCCTTCCCAAAGAGATGGGTTAGTTGCAGCAGCCGTGAAGAAGGTCTTGTAGATGTCCTCTGAACCAAGATTCCATGATGTTGTAGTGTCTGACAAGTTGTGTAAGAAAGGTATAAATTACCTCATCTTTTGTATATAGTTCTACTGTCTTCCTATTATGTCCTAGAATCTGTATTGATAAAGCCACTGGATGGCGAAACGTCTACAATAAAGATATCCAGATGTTGCATATGTGTCTTAACTTTCATATTGTCGGTATTTTATACCTTTCTTGCACAGCTTTTATCGAGTCGAGAATTGATAAAGCTCCATACACAGAGCAAAACGTTGTCATACTACATACCTGGCCTGCAACTGACATGTTGATAAATGAGACACATTTGCAACGTTTTGATATCTTTATTCTTCTGTCTAATGCAGAAAAAGGTGGAAGATCAGGAGTCTGAGGTTATCAGTCCCTCAGCCTGGAGTTGATGTGTTCACTCCATCAGTCTTGAAAAAAATGGGACTTGCACGTAACATAACAGGTTCATCAAATTTTATTGCTTGGGTAAGCCTAATATTGTACAAGAATGGTATATAATACCGACAAGATGAAATTGAGACACATGTGCAACATCTGGGTATCTTTATTGTAGACGTTTCGCCATCCAGTGGCTTTATCAATACAGATTCTAGGACATAATAGGAAGACAGTAGGACTATGTACAGAAGATGAGGTAATCAGCCCTACTGTCTTCAAGTTATGTCCTAGAATTTGTATTGATAAAGCCACTAGATGGCGAAACGTCTACAATAAAGATACCCAGATGTTGCACGTCTTAATTTCAAGCCTAACATTAAAAATGGGTTGGCAAATGTTTTAGTTTGTGATTATAGATTTGAGAAGAACTTGCCTACTATGGGTCAGTAGACCTGCTGCAGTGTCCTTAGGTGAAAATTTTGTTGTACTCTCTTAATTGTGGTTTGCAGGGGTCGAGTAATAGCTCCTGGCCCCGCTTCTTCACTGGTCACTACTAAGTCCCTCCTTGCTCCGTGAGAGTTGTCAAACCTTATAGTTACAATATAGAATTTGATAACTAAATCATAATAAGTATAATTTAAATCAAACCTAATCGCGGCAGTCGAAAAAAAATCGCCTGCAGGTCATTTTAATTTAAATATGATAAACTGTGGCTGGATCAGTAGTAATCTCTATAAAATACTTGACCATACTAGTGACACTAGGGTCAAGGAAGGTCATGGCACACCTCTTAGTGGCAGTGGTTGAATCGTGCATTACATAGGCCAGCTTAAAAGGATTTAAGCCACATTATCTTATGTTCTTAAGTCTATGAGTGGGTGTGATTTGGACCTGCTTAGCATGGGCCAGTAGTCCTGCTGTAGTGCTCCTTCTTAAGTGGGTGTGATTTGGACCTGCTTAGCATGGGCCAGTAGTCCTGCTGTAGTGCTCCTTCTTAAGTGGGTGTGATTTGGACCTGCTTAGCATGGGCCAGTAGTCCTGCTGTAGTGCTCCTTCTTAAGTGGGTGTGATTTGGACCTGCTTAGCATGGGCCAGTAGTCCTGCTGTAGTGCTCCTTCTTAAGTGGGTGTGATTTGGACCTGCTTAGCATGGGCCAGTAGTCCTGCTGTAGTGCTCCTTCTTAAGTGGGTGTGATTTGGACCTGCTTAGCATGGGCCAGTAGTCCTGCTGTAGTGCTCCTTCTTAAGTGGGTGTGATTTGGACCTGCTTAGCATGGGCCAGTAGTCCTGCTGTAGTGCTCCTTCTTAAGTGGGTGTGATTTGGACCTGCTTAGCATGGGCCAGTAGTCCTGCTGTAGTGCTCCTTCTTAAGTGGGTGTGATTTGGACCTGCTTAGCATGGGCCAGTAGTCCTGCTGTAGTGCTCCTTCTTAAGTGGGTGTGATTTGGACCTGCTTAGCATGGGCCAGTAGTCCTGCTGTAGTGCTCCTTCTTAAGTGGGTGTGATTTGGACCTGCTTAGCATGGGCCAGTAGTCCTGCTGTAGTGCTCCTTCTTAAGTGGGTGTGATTTGGACCTGCTTAGCATGGGCCAGTAGTCCTGCTGTAGTGCTCCTTCCTTCTTAAGTGGGTGTGATTTGGACCGGCTATTTTTCCCAGGCTGATGGACTGATTACATTTTGTATTAACTTTGGTAGAATTACCGACAATATGTTGGGTAAAAGAACACAAGTGCAACTAATAATATTCTAATGTTACATTTTATTGTGGCAACGTTTCGCTCAACGTTGCCACAATAAAATGTCACAGTTGCACTTGTGTCCTTTTTTTTACCTAATTACATCTTCATTTCGCTACTACACCTGCTGCCTTTATATTTGACCGAAGAAGCTTACTGTGCGGGCGAAACGTTACAACAATAAAGATACCTAACTGTTGCACATATGTCTTATTCATTATAAAGACTTAGACAACAGAACGGAAGCATAATGTCTCCAGTGTCAGCAGAAGGTCGACATTGTCTTTCCAGTAATAACGGCAGAATCAAGGACATAATTGGAAGACTATAGAACTATATACAGAAGATGAGGTAATCAGTCCCTCAGCCTTGGAGTTGGTGTGAAGAGCACCGTAGTCGTGAAGATTCTGAAGTACAGGTATTCTTTCTTTGTAGATTCGAGGGGAATAATCGCCCGACCCGGGCCTTCTCCAAGTGGTGGCCCGGCCTTGGCTCCCTTTCGCGGGAGTGTCTGAGATATGTCTGCCATGGGAGGAGGTTGTTAGGTAAGACACATATGCAACAGTTAGGTATCTTTATTTCGAAACGTTTCGCCTATACAGTAGGCTTCTTCAGTCGAGTATAGAAAAGTTGATAGAAGCAGAAGAGACTTGAAGACGATGTAATCAGTCCATCACCCTTAAAGTTTTGAGGTGGTCAGTCCCTCAGTCTGGAAAAGAGCATTGTTCCATAGTCTGAAACAATATGGAGTTGAAGTGACAGGATGGAGCCTTATATAGCGCCAGGAGGTGAGACGTAGGTCACTAGTAGAACGCAGATGTTGGGAGGTCAGGTCCCTCTCAAATCCAGCCGTTCTCACTAGTAGAGGTTGTCGAAGTTGATTTCAGGTCTGTACCAAGATACCCTTGTGTTGCAGTGTCTGACAGATTGAACATTAAAATGGTATAAAATACCTAACAACCTGTCGGTATTTTATACCATTTTAATGTTCAATGGGAGGAGGTACAAGTACCTCCTCATCTTCTGGAACCAGCTGTCCCCAGGCCTAGTCCCATTCCCCGCCCTCACGGTGCTCGAAGGGTGAAACTAGGCACCTTCTCCTGCCACAAACCCCGCCCACACTGGGCTCGAAGGGTGTGGCAGCTGCATAGCAGCAGACGATGTCAGGGTCAAAGGCAGTAAGCACTAAAGGATCCTTTTGGAGTCATCCCCAGCTTTAAACATAAAGTCTGAGCGATGGGGAAGCTCAAGAATGCCTCTTGCTGTAAGTGTTGCTGCTGCTAGTTCACTTGTCCGTTGCACTCCAGCACTGGCATGAAGATTGGCGCTTATATATCGGCGTCTTCGTCTGCTACACGTCCTTCACTCGACGCCATTATATACGCGCCGTTCTTCAGTCTTCAGATTCTTCACGATTATGGTACTCTTCACCACTCCAAGACCGAGGGACTGATTATACATAAATTGTCGCTTGCCTATTCGGCACGATATATATATATATATATATATATATATATATATATATATATATATATATATCTTCTTTGGGTGCTTTTATTAGTCATTATGCGAGTCGTAGATATCAAAAAGTCAAGCTAATTAATATAACTCTTGTGTGAAGAGAATGTCAAACCACTTCGTTATGGCGTCGATCAGCTGTTAGGCTGTTAGTTCTCATGCAGAACTCAACAACTCGCTTCTAATCATTATTTTCTGAGGAATTTACACTCACTGCTGAAACAGCGCTGCCGGTGATCTGTTTAGGTCCGTCAGTTCACATGATGTGTGATACTTTGCTGGTATTTAAGCGAGAGAGATCTTGTGCTGAAAATGGAATAAAATACCGACAAGCTGATGATTCATACACATATGCAGTAGTTGGGTATCTTTATTGATGAAACGTTTCGCCTACATAGGCTTCTTCAGTCAAATACAGAGGCAGTAGGTATAGCAGTGAAATAGAGAGAACGTCACTAGTCCATCAGTCTTGGAGAAAAAGTATTTGAGGGACTGACCACCTCAAATACTTTTTCTCCAAGGTTGATGGACTGATTACATCATTTTTATTTCATTACTACTGCTGCTACCTCTGTAATTGACTGAAGAAGCCTACTGTGTAGGTGAAACGTTTCAACAATGAAGGTACCCAACTGTTGCACAGGTGTCATAATCATTAGATCTTCTTGTGGAGTGGCCTCTGCTTGTGTACGTATGCTAAAATATATTTATATAATGTTTGTTTATGTGTATGCAAACGTGCTTCATAATTTTGATGTTTGTGCGGTGTATTTGTTTATTCACTTCACACACACACACACACACACACACACACACACACACACACACACACACACACACACACACACACAAGAGATTAGTGCAGAAGCTAGAGGATCAGGCGCGTACAACAGGAAGGGCACTGCAATTGATCAGAGAATACCTGACAGGGAGGCAACAACGAGTCGTGGTACGTGATGAGGTATCACACTGGGCACCTGTGACAACCGGGGTTCCACAGGGGCCAGTCCTAGGACCATTGCTATTTTTGGTATATGTGAATGACATAACGGAAGGGTTAGACTCAGAAGTGTTCCTGTTCGCAAACGATGTGAAATTAATGAAGAGAATTAAATCAGATGAGGATCAGGCAGGACTACAAAGAGACCTGGACAGACTGGACACCTGGTCCAGCAACTGGCTCCTCGAATTCAACCCCGCCAAATGCAAAGTCATGAAGATCGGGGAAGGGCAAAGAAGACCGCAGACAGAATATAGGATAGGTGGCCAAAGACTGCAAACTTCACTCAAGGAGAAAGATCTAGGGGTGAGTATAATACCGAGCACGTCTCCGGAAGCACACATCAACCAGATAACTGCTGCAGCATATGGGCGCCTGGCAAACCTGAGAATAGCGTTCCGATACCTCAGTAAGGAATCGTTCAAGACTCTGTACACCGTGTACGTCAGGCCCATATTGGAGTATGCAGCACCAGTTTGGAACCCATTCCTGGTCAAGCACGTCAAGAAATTAGAGAAAGGGCAAAGGTTTGCAACAAGGAGAGTTCCAGATCTAAGGGGAATATCCTACGAAGAAAGGTTAAGGGAAATCGGCCTGACGACACTGGAGGACAGGAGGGTTAGGGGAAACATGATAACGACATACAAAACACTGCGAGGAACAGATAAGGTGGGCAGAGACAGGATGTTCCAGAGATGGGACACAGAAACAAGAGGTCACAACTGGAAGCTGAAAACTCAGATGAGTCGAAGGGATGTTAGGAAGTATTTCTTCAGTCATAGAGTTGTCAGGAAGTGGAATAGTCTGGCAAGTGATGTAGTGGAGGCAGGAACCGTACATAGTTTTAAGACGAGGTATGATAAAGCTCATGGTGCAGGGAAAGAGAGGACCTAGTAGCGATCAGTGAAGAGGCGGGGTCAGGAGCAATGTATCGACCCCTGCAACCACAATTAGGTGAATACACACACACACACACACACACACACACACACACACACACACACACACACACACACACACGAGAGTCACAACCTCCTCATTTGTTAAGGTTTATTAACTTCAGTATATCACTGTTTTTATCTTGCCGAGGCCCTTGATCTTATTAGCCAGGGGGAAGGGGAAGGTCAGGAAGGTGGGGGAGGGGGAGATAACGAGCCTTCCTCTCGTTAATCATCGTTATACAGTCGATAGAGGTCACACGGAGGATCATAATTTACAATTGCAGAATCGTGAATTACCCGTCAGGTGGGTATGGGCTTCTGAGACGAGAATACAGAACAAAATCGTCGACAACGTTTCGCTCTAAATGATTTTAAAGTCTTTACTACGAGTGAAACGTTGACCACATGCAGGCTCTTTATATATATATTTGTGTGTTTATCCCATAGTGCACTCAACTCACACATTGAGGTCCGTGGTTCGATCCCCGGTACGGGTGGAAACGTTAGGGCACCTGCTGTCCCTTTTCACTCATCAGTAAAATAGGTACCTGAGTATTAGACGACTGGCATGGGTCGCATCCTGGGGACCGAAATGCTCTGCATTACAAAGGGCTTTCTATATACTAGTATGTTATTGATGTCAGCTAAGCCTGTATACCTTGTACATGTACTTGTAGAAGTAAAGATTATAATAATAATAATAATAATAATTATTATTATTATTATTATTATTATTATTATTATTATTATTATTATTATTATTATTATTATTATTATTATTGACGTTAAGGCTTCGGAACTGCCAGACGCCACTTCCTCCCACAACGTTTAGAAGTGAATACATTGAACTTCCAGCTGTGAAATTTAAGAGTTAATGACCTGTTTACCCTAAATCCCTTCATAGATATTGTCTTGCTGGAAGGTAGGAGAGGCTGGAAGGATGGAGGGGCTGGAAGGCTGGAGGGGCTGGAAGGTTGGAGGGGCTGGAAGGCTGGAGGGGCTGGAAGGTTTGAGGGGCTGGAAGGTTGGAGGGGCTGGAAGGTTGGAAAGGTATTTGAAGGTAGGATGGGGTTGGGAGGGAGATAGGTTTGAGGAGACCCTACATAGTATGGGCCAGTATGCCTGCTGCAGTGTTCCTTCCTATGTTCTTATGATCCAATACGTTCACACATGACTCTTCTCAACTATGATGCTCTTCACCAACTCTAAGACTGAGGGACTCATTACCTCATCTTTTGTATATAGTTCTACTGTCTTCCAATTATGGCATTGAATTTGTACTGATCAAGTCACTGGATGGCGAAACGTCTACAATAAAGATACCCAGATGCTGCACTTGTGTCTGATTCTTCATCTTGTCAGTATTGTATACCATACATAAACAACATGCATGTTCAATCCTATTCTTGTAAAACTTCTGGCTAGCTTAGGCCAGTAGCTTGGGCCAGTAGCTTGGGCCAGTAGCTAGGGCCAGTAGCTTGGGTCAGTAGCTTGGGCTAGTAGCTTGGGCTAGTAGCTTGGGCCAGTAGCTTGGGCCAGTAGATTGGCCCAGTATCTTGAGCCAGTAGCTTGGGTCAGTAGCTTGGGTCAGTAGCTTGGGCCAGTAGCTTGGGCCAGTAGCTTGGACCAGTAGCTTAGGCCAGTAGCTTGGGCCAGTAGCTTGGGCCAGTAGCTTGGGCTAGTAGCTTAGGCCAGTAGCTTGGGCCAATAGCTTGAGCCAGTAGCTTGGGACAGTAACTTGGACCTGCCAAGCAAGGGCCTTGCTGGTCCATCTCCTCTCTTGTTGTTTTACTGATTTTTTTTTTTACTGCCGATGTGACTGATTTATTGTACTCTCTATATCCATCCTGTGGAAGGTAGCGCAAGAGCATATGGATGCACACAAGGCCCAGGAACTAGGCCACAAAACGGTTAACAGAAGCACATCTAGATTTATATCTACATTTGCCCTTTCTGTAAGCCAGTTTAGGATATCTGCTTAATATATTTAGGTATCTTATTTCCATCAGTAAGATACATTAAGACTGGCATGCTTATCTACGTTCGTGTTATGTAGATCTACTCAGGCTTCTAATTGCATAAAGAAGTTTTTATGGCCAGCTCAATCATCATTGTCCTTTGTGTCAGGTCCTCAGTGCGGCTCCTAATTAATTATCTAGGTTAATTTGTCTGTGGTTGAAGTTTTCTCGTGATTACTAACTTCGTTTTCTTCGTGTGAGTTTTTCACACTTTCCCTGTTTAGTAAGTTCTCGTATTCTTATTTTGCTTTCCTGCTGTTTGGGTCTCCCATTCTTGACTGTTCCTTGTATGCAGTCATTTGAGTCGCCTCTGTTTATCCCTTTCATCTTTAAATTTTTCTTGTTTCTGATTAACAGTGCCACTTCTACCCTCTCTCATGTTTCCTCTTTACTCACTACTTGATATCAGGCAGGGAATATTACATATGTTATCTTCACGGTTTTGTCACTCTCTCTTGACACTTCTACAAATACCATTCTTTGAGCAACTTCTCACTTCTTATAGTTTAATTCATAATGCTCTGATTTCCCCTTTCTTGTATATGTGTAGGGGAAATGAGGGGAACTGATGAAACTAAGGGATATCTGAATGTTACTCGAAAATGCTTCTGTGGGGTTACTGCCTCTGCAGCCTTGTGCCAGACTAAGCTTCCTGGTTAATGGCCTGGTCAACCCGGTTGTTGGTTATGGAGGAAATCGTGTTAGGGTTGAGGGGAAGGGTGGTGTGTGGATAGTGTTGAATTATTATGCTCATGTGGGAAGACAGAGGGTTGAGGTCCATTGGGTAGGCTTGTTGTGGACCTTGAAGTGGGCTTGCTGTGGACCTTGAAGTAGGCTTGTCGTGGACCTTGAAGTGGGCTTGCCGTGAACCTTGAAGTGGGCTTGCGGTGGATCTTGAAGTGGGCTTGCCATGAACCTTGAAGGTGGTTCAAGAAGATGGAAGACGTGAAGAAGAGAGCGATGGAGGAGACAAAGTTGACAGTGATTTATCAGACTTGATTCCACAAGACTTTATTTCATTTCACACTGATCAGTGACTGCGGTTCTTTTTCACTGTGCGAACCTAATGTGTTTTTTGTAGGTTCATTTTTTGTTGTGTGAACCTGATATGGCTGTGTGTGTGTGTGTGTGTGTGTTTGTGTGTGTGTGTGTGTTTGTGTGTGTGTGTGTGTGTTTGTGTGTTTGTGTGTGTGTGTGTGTGTGTTTGTGTGTGTTTGTGTGTGCGTGTGTGTGTGTGTGTGTGTGTGTGTGTGTGTGTGTGTGTGTGTGTGTGTGTGTGTGTTTGTGTGGAATCATTGTCACTGCAACATTATCACTGCCACTGCAACATCACCACTGCCACTGGAACATCATCACTACCACTACAACATCATCACTGCCACTGCAACATCAGTGTCACTGTAACATCATCACTGCCACTGGAACATCATCACTACCACTACAACATCATCACTGCCACTGCAACATCAGTGCCACTGTAACATCATCACTGCCACTGGAACATCATCACTGCCACTGGAACATCACTGCCACTGGAACATCATCATTGCCACTGCAACATCATCACTGCCACTGGAACATCACTGCCACTGGAACATCATCACTGCCACTGCAACATCATCACTGCCACTGGAACATCATCACTGCCACTGCAACATCATCACTGCCACTGGAACATCATCACTGCCACTGCAACATCATCACTGCCACTGGAACATCACTGCCACTGGAACATCATCACTGCCACTGGAACATCACTGCCACTGGAACATCATCACTGCCACTGGAAAAACATCATTGCCACTGTAACATCACTGCCACTGGAGCATCATCACTGCCACTGGAACATCATCACTGCCACTGGAACATCATCACTGCCACTGTAATAGATACTCAGGTCATCCTTCGAGAGCCTAGAATTTGGGATATATCCCTTAACCGCCTAATTAGGCTGTTATCTTGCCGAGGTCTAATTGGGTGGTTAATCCTGCCAAGCACGACGCTGCAGGTGCGGTGATATTGGGTTGTTGGTGATAGTGGTTATAATAGATGGTGGAGTTTGTGTTGTGAGTAGTGGTTGTGGTGGCTGCAGTTATGGAAGAGTGTAGTGCGGGTTTGGTGGAGAGAATGGTTGGGGGTTCACGTTGTTACGGTTCCTGAACTGACTGAATGGATAACCACGGTGTTATCCAATGGGAGTATCCCTCCTCCCATACTTCTCACTCTGGCTGCCTTGAGAGACTGCAATTCCAGCTCTGCTGGAGGGAAACCTATGAAGCTGCCGTAGCTGATAAACCCTTTCTGGAATACCTGACGATGTCCTCACCGTCTTGGTTAAGTCTCCCACGTCTGACTGGCAGATTTCAAGATTATGAGCATCATCCTGCGTGATGGACTACGACAGGGCAACGTAGCTTTTAGCTCCCAGTATGTAATAATCATTTAGAATAACACAATTTAATACTTGTTTACGTATCCAATTTTACTTAAAGACAAAAATTATGGCTGTCTTGAATGGTGATGATTAGTGATATGTGAAGAAATGTGGGATATGAGAGAGTATGTGGAATCCTGGTTAGCGAGGTGATGATAGAGTGAGTTGACTGATATCTGCCTACCTGCAGGAGTTGAATAGAGATGTGTTGAGTGTGTGAACTCTAAATGATTACAGGGGTCGATTCGTAGCCCCCTGACCCCACCTCTTTAATTATCTACTGTTTTCACATTTTCTCGGCCTCTACAAGTAGGTCGTACCTACTGTTGTAGCTGTGTAATGTTTGCCCACCTTCCATATTATCTATTATTATTATTATTAATAGTAGTGGTGGTAATGGTTTTTGTATTATTATTATTATTAGAAGTAGTAGTAGTAGTAATAGTAGTAGCAATAGTAGTAGTAATTGTAGCAATAGTAGTTTAGTGTACCAATGGCGCCCCTACTTTTTATTGGGGGCATTTTGCATCGCCTGCCCAGTCTTTTACTTTCGTAGGGAGTGATTTTTGTGTGCAGATTTGGGACCATTCCTAGTAGTAGCGGTAGTAGTAGTGTCATTAGTATTAATAATAATAATATAATCGAAGTATTCTGAATTAAAAAATAGTGTAAATACATTCATTATTTCTATATTAAGTCAGTACTGAAACGCGAGTAACATTATTTATAATGAGCAACGTAGCAGTGTGCTAATTAACGAAGGATGAGGCCAGGTTAATTAGGAGCGGGATAATGTTTAGCGAAACTTGTATAGAATATTCCCCCTCAGGTCTCCGTGCTAAATAAAATTGTATATTTTATCATGGGTTATATTTTTGTTTAAATTTTTACCCTTGATGGCAATGACGCGCTCGTGATCCGGGGAATTAGAACTAGTTATGACTTCCTGGGATCAAATTCGATTATATGGCTTTGTGAAGCTCGCTCGGAACGTCGTCAGTCTGCCTTCAACAGAGATTTATTCTGTTTTATTGCACGTACTGATGAAATTGAGTGACTCACAGATTCAGGCAGTCACTCGTACAGTCACGTATGTAGTCACGCAATCAATTACGTACTTCACACACACTTTATCACTAAATGATTGACTCTAAAACAAACAGTCCCGTCCTAATCTTACTCTCACCTCGAGGACAAGATCAAACGACTTACCAGAGTGCACTTGGCAAGAATCGTCAACCTCTCTTTAAGATCTGAGAGTGCCTCTGATCCCTCATACACTCCGGAATCCCCGAGAGAGGATGGCAACTCCCATGAGTATGTGGGCGAGCTAAGCCACTCAGACCTCTGGAAAACCCAGAGGAGGAAGAGGTGTGGTGGACTGTTTACCAACTTCCCAGAAAGGTGCTGGCTTAACTAGGTTTCTCATCATCTTGATTGTTTACAAACATTTTGGCCGTCATCCAAGAGGCTAGTAAGCAGAGAGTACAGAAATAAAAAAATGTTACTGCCCTTATGAAGTGGTCAGGAGATGAAGGCCAGATGGGTCTGACAAAGGAATCTTTGTCTGATGGGATTGATGGCCATCTCAGGCTCCAGCTGAATAGATCTGTGCTTTTATGGGATTTAGCCATGTAAGAAAGTGAATGGAGGTTGTATAAATGGGAGAGAGAGAGAGAGAGTGGGGAGGGGGGGAGCATCGTCGACTTTCATCAGGTGGTTGGCAGAATTCCGGTGTTGTACGAGGCATTGTTCAAATTATCGTTCCTACATGCATTAATGTGTTCAGTGAGACGTGTTTCGAGGTTTCTTGCTGTTTCTCCAACGTATGCTTTGTTACAGCCTCCACACACACACACACACACACACACACACACACACAGAGAGAGAGAGATAGAGAGAGAGGTGGTAGGAAAATGTGAAAATAAAGATAATACAGGTCTATCAGTCTCACAGCACATCAGCACTATAAACAAAATATTTTAGCGAGACTCACCAAAGGACAAACTAGACTCACATCTGCTGACCTACAATTCATCTGCTGACCCACAATTCATCTGCTGAGCTTCAACAAAACCTCTTCAGTTATTTCAAGCTCTATTTAAACCCGAAATCAGCTCCCTTTGTCATTTGCCAGCTTGACCTCGCAATATCTATATCAAATGCACTTATTTTCCTGATCCCCCCAAAAGTCCGTCTGTGAAGAGTCATTCTGAGTGACTGCATTTCTGTTTTATTAATTGTACTGCGATGCTTTTGTTGAGCTCATCTTGAGCACAGCTGGTATTGGTATGTTCACTTTGAGCACAGCTGGTATTGGTATGTTCACTTTGAGCACAGCTGGTATTGGTATGTTCACTTTGAGCACAGCTGGTATTGGTATGTTCACTTTGAGCACAGCTGGTATTGGTATGTTCACCTTGAGCACAGCTGGTATTGGAATGTTCACCTTGAACACAGCTGGTATTGGAATGTTCACTTTGAGCACAGCTGGTATTGGTATGTTCACTTTGAGAACAGCTGGTATTGGTATGTTCACTTTGAGCAGAGCTGGTATTGGTATGTTCACTTTGAGCACAGCTGGTATTGGTATGTTCACTTTGAGCACAGCTGGTATTGGTATGTTCACTTTGAGCACAGCTGGTATTGGTATGTTCACTTTGAGCACAGCTGGTATTGGTATGTTCACTTTGAGCACAGCTGGTATTGGTATGTTCACTTTGAGCGCAGCTGGTATTGGTATGTTCACTTTGAGCACAGCTGGTATTGGTATGTTCACTTTGAGCACAGCTGGTATTGGTATGTTCACTTTGAGAACAGCTGGTATTGGTATGTTCACTTTGAGCAGAGCTGGTATTGGTATGTTCACTTTGAGCACAGCTGGTATTGGTATGTTCACTTTGAGCACAGCTGGTATTGGTATGTTCACTTTGAGCACAGCTGGTATTGGTATGTTCACTTTGAGCACAGCTGGTATTGGTATGTTCACTTTGAGCACAGCTGGTATTGGTATGTTCACTTTGAGAACAGCTGGTATTGGTATGTTCACTTTGAGCGCAGCTGGTATTGGTATGTTCACTTTGAGCACAGCTGGTATTGGTATGTTCACTTTGAGCACAGCTGGTATTGGTATGTTCACTTTGAGCATAGCTGGTATTGGTATGTTCACTTTGAGCACAGCTGGTATTGGTATGTTCACTTTGAGCACAGCTGGTATTGGAATGTTCACTTTGAGCACAGCTGGTATTGGTATGTTCACTTTGAGCACAGCTAGTATTGGAATGTTCACTTTGAGCACAGCTGGTATTGGTATGTTCACTTTGAGCACAGCTGGTATTGGTATGTTCACTTTGAGCACAGCTGGTATTGGTATGTTCACTTTGAGCACAGCTGGTATTGGTATGTTCACTTTGAGCACAGCTGGTATTGGAATGTTCACTTTGAGCACAGCTGGTATTGGAATGTTCACTTTGAGCACAGCTGGTATTGGAATGTTCACTTTGAGCACAGCTGGTATTGGAATGTTCACTTTGAGCACAGCTGGTATTGGTATGTTCACTTTGAGCACAGCTGGTATTGGTATGTTCACTTTGAGCACAGCTGGTATTGGTATGTTCACTTTGAGCACAGCTGGTATTGGTATGTTCACCTTGAGCACAGCTGGTATTGGAATGTTCACCTTGAACACAGCTGGTATTGGAATGTTCACTTTGAGCACAGCTGGTATTGGTATGTTCACTTTGAGCACAGCTGGTATTGGAATGTTCACTTTGAGCACAGCTGGTATTGGAATGTTCACTTTGAGCACAGCTGGTATTGGTATGTTCACTTTGAGCACAGCTGGTATTGGAATGTTCACTTTGAGCACAGCTGGTATTGGTATGTTCACTTTGAGCACAGCTGGTATTGTTACGTTCACTTTGAGCACAGCTGGCTTTGAAATGTTCACCTTGAGCACAGCTGGTATTGGTATGTTCACCTTGAACACAGCTGGTATTGGTATGTTCACCTTGAGCACAGCTGGTATTGGTATGTTCACCTTGAACACAGCTGGTATTGGTATGTTCACCTTGAACACAGCTGGTATTGGAATGTTCACCTTGAACACAGCTGGTATTGGTATGTTCACCTTGAGCACAGATGATTTTATTGATAGTGAACATTGGTGGTATTATATTCCCTTGGAACACAGTTACTCTTGGTAAGTAAGACGTGCAGCAGTTCGGTATCTTTATTGCGAAATGTTTCGCCTACACAGTAGGCTTCTTCAGTCGAGTACAGAGGAGGCAGCAGAAGCAGTAGAGTTGTAAAGATTATGTGATCAGTCCATCACCCTTGAAGACGTAGTTTTAAGGTAGTCAGTCCCTCAGCCTGGAGATGAATTTTGCTCCGAAGTCTGGAACATTGTTACCATCTCCGCCCCTCCTGTCTCCTCTCCTCCTGTCTCCTCTCCTCCTGTCTCCTCTCCTCCTGTCTCCTCTCCTCCTGTCTCCTCTCCTCCTGTCTCCTCTCCTCCTGTCTCCTCTCCTCCTGTCTCCTCTCCCTCCCGTCTCCTCTCCCTCCCGTCTCCTATCTTCCCTTCTTCACAAACTGACGCCCTTTTGTCCATCCAAACTTTCTTAATGACCTCATCTTCTCCTCTTTCTCTGCTCTTCTCCTCCTGCACCTTTCTCTTCCTCCATTCTGCCATTCTTTCATCTTTCTCTCCATCCTTCTCTTACTCCCCTTTCTCTTCATACTCCTTTCTCTTTTCCTCATTACCCTCTTCATATTTATCCACTTAACCCTCTTCCTTGTTTTACTATCATTACTCTTTCTCTTATTCTCCATACTCTTCCAACTTCTCTTCTATTTCTCCTCTTTCTTCCGGTATCTCTCATCCTATTCCTCCTAGGAGTTATTCTTTCTGCTTCATATCATCCCCCTTTTATTGCTCTCCCTCTCCTCGTCATCTTTATTTCCTATGTAGGCTTGTTTTCATAAGAACTTAACAAATGCAACACTGTAGTAGGCCTACCAGCCCAAGTGAGGTAGGCCTACCAGCCCAAGTGAGGTAGGCCTACTAGTCCACGTGAGGTAGGTCTACCAGCCTACGTGAGGTAGGCCTACCAGCCCACGTGAGGTAGGCCTACCAGTCCACGTGAAGTAGGTCTACCAGCCTATGTTAGGTAGGCCTACCAGCCCACATGAGGTAGGTGTAGCAACGCACGTGAGGTAGGCCTATCGGTCCACGCGAGGTAGGCGCACCAGCCCACGTTAGGTAGGCCTACCAGCCCACGTGAGGTAGGCCTACCTGTATACAAATAATATTTTGTTCCATATATCTCCACCTCTGCAAAATAAAACCTCTGTAAGTGGATGGTTTATATCTCTGTAGGTGGTTGGTTTATACCTCGTTGCTAGCTGGTTTTTCATCTTGTAGGTTTTATTCACCAGGAAAGTCCCGACTCGTCGGGTTAAACCATGCTCGGTTTAACCCTAATTTATATATTCCTTGAATTTCGAGATAGACTTTTTTTTTAATTAATATTTTGAACTCTGACCATTATTATTATTATTATTATTATTATTATTATTATTATTATTATTATTATTATATTATTATTATTATTATTATTATTATTATTATTATTATATTTATTATTATTATTATTATTATATTTATTATTATTATTATTATTGTTATTATTATTATTATTATTATTATTATCATTTTTATCATTATTACTATTATTATTATTATTTTATTAATTCTTATTATATTATTAGTATTGTGGTTTTTTCTTGTTTATTCCAATATTTCTCTTATATTTCTTCCTCCTGTTTATATACTTATATATATCTCTCTCTCTTAGTTTCCATATACTTATTATCCTCATTCTTTTGTCTCTCTCCCATTCCCTTCTTTCTTATTTCTCTGAATTCTTCCTCTGCCAACGTTTTAATGATTAAAGATTAAAGAAAGCGAGAAATGCAATAAAAGGTCGAGGAGAAGGAGGAGAAGGAAGAGGACGAGGAGGAAGAGAAGAAGAGGAAGAGGAGGAGGAAGAGGAGGAGGAGGAAGAAGAGGAGAGAAAAGGAAAAGAAGGATGCGTTTATTGCTGTGATGAGGAACAGGAATGAAAGAGGAAGAGAAAAGACAGCTGAGTAGAGAAAAGATGATAAAGAGGGAGAATAAGAAGATAAAGAGAAAGATGTAGAAATTATAATTGTCGAAGATTAAAGAGAAGAAGGAAGAGGAGGATTACCAAGAATAAAAACAACTTAAGAAGAAAGAAGACGGTGCAGGAGGAAGAGAAAGAAGAGGAGAAAAAATAAGATGGATGAGAGAGAGAGAGAGAGAGAGAGAGCAGGAGGAGGAGGAAGAAGAGGGGGAAAAAATAAGATAAATGAGAAAGAGACATTTAAAAATATGACGATTACCAGACAGAACGAGCAAGTAGAAAGGAGCAAATTCAAGGTAAGTCAAATCAAACTTGGAAGCTGAGCTTGGGATGATCTTGGTAACACTGATCTCTCTCATTAAGGCTTAATGTGGGGGGGGGGGATGAATAGCCGGAGTAAATGTGGGAAATTTTTACACTCTCTTCCGAGAGCGTAGAATTGTGCTGATCCCGACCTAGATTCTAACCTGAGGACACTAGATCTCTCTCGTATATTCAGTCATATGTATCTAGACATACTTATCTAGAGATACTTATATAGAAATAATTATCTAGATATAGTTATCTAGACATAATCATCTCTTACAGCTTATTACGTGGTGGTTTTTTTCTGTCACAGTCCAATACGTAGGATTATTTTTCCCTGCGTCAATTCGCAACACAGGATGGTTTTTCCTTTCATAATTCATTACGGTGGATGGGTTTCATAACACACACACACACACGGCAACCACAACGACAACAGTAAACTTGTGGTGGATACCATAACAGAAGAGGTGCAAAGAGCTCACAGCTCTATTGCAAAGCTCTTGCTCATGGGGGAAGTTTTAATCAAAGTAAATAGACTGTAGGAACTGGGATCCACTCGAATACAGTCACAGAGAAAGGAGGGGATGAGCCAGCACGGATGAACCTAGTATTCGCCCCAAGTGATTCCAGCATAGGTGAAATAGAATAAGATCCCTTGCTACAATTGCATTTTATCGGGAAAAATGAGCTAAATTACATTATTTTATTTCAAGTAGTAAGCCCGAACTGTGTTTACAATTATTTTATGCATATTTTAGCTGAAAATTGAGGTAAGTCAGAAACTGCTTCAAGCCACACTGAATTTATTGCCCGAAAACCCAGCTAACTACCTTCCCCGTAATGCCTATGGTCGTAGGTACTAACGACCATACTCTACTACCCTTCTGAAATAATCATTGAAAGAAACGTAGAAGGGAGGGGAGAAGGAATAAACCGGACTTCAAAAGATGAGAATATGCAGGAAAGACAGGAGAATAAAGATACCCCTGTGGTTTAACCAGAGGTGTAAAGAAGGAAAACATCGTGAAGAAGTTCTTGGTCTCCCTAGAAGATAAGACGTTGACGAAATAAGTCACTATCTCTCAGAAGGACACGATAGTTTGCAGAACCAGTTCCTGGTTCTTAAAAATATCTTGAAACAAATCTAGCTTCCGAGGACGATAATGTGGCTTGAAGTGTCAGTTTTTGGTCGCCAAAATATTTCAGATTCTTTGAAGAAGTCATTTTTAGTCTCCCAGGAGGAGAAAATATGTCAAAGAAATGGCTCTTGATCTCTTAGCAATAAAAGCTATTTTAGAGACAGGTCGTATATCCTAGGACATTTAACTTTCGCTACTTTAAATATACGAGTGGATAAACACGTTAAGCAAAACACACATCCATCCCCGGCGGAAATTCTCTTCAAAAATTTTGGGACATGTTAGGCTTTCTGGGGGTAACACGTTCACAACCTGAAAAATTTTCTCTGGATTTGCATATAAAATACCATTTCGCCACGTATAAAGCTCGGTAGCTAAAATATTTATTCAGAGGCAAGTTTAAAATATAACTTTTTAGGGGTCAAAATGTTATATAGGGCTTTTTGAAAGTTATCGTCCTGTGTTTTAATTGTTGTCGTGTCAGACGTGGTTATGACGAGACAATATACAGGACCAAGCATTTACTGGGGCAATGTTTAGCTTCGGGTGGAGCTCGACCCTGGGCGAAAGGTTATTTCAATTAAACTTTGTTTCCCATGTAGCGTCTTTATAAACACACACACGTTTGCATTGAGAATATAAAGTCACAATACCGTAAACAGTTCACCAAAAAACCAGCACTGAGACGAGGACCTTAAGACGACGTTTCGGTAAGTCCTGGACCGTTGTCAATTAAGGGCCGAAACGTCGTCATAAGGTTCCTCTCCTAAGTGCGGTTTTTTAAGTGAACTATCTACATTGTACCTGTACATCTAATATATTCAACACACGGCACTACACGTCACTCATCATAAAATTCCACTACACAACACATCGCACATTATACCGCACGCCCTTACAGAACACCTTGCCACAAAGTACCACATTTTCCTCAGTCCCCACTCTCTCTCTCTCTCTCTCTCTCTCTCTCTCTCTCTCTCTCTCTCTTTTTTGCACAGGGTTTGACAAGGTTAAGGATCCCTAGCTTTATTGACAAGCTATTTACAGGTTAAGGATTCCTAACTTTATTGACAAGCTAAGAGCTGTTACCTACATCAGCTCATTTGAAAGCATTTTTATTGTTATGAGACATACAAGTAGGGAACAGGATGAAGTTGGAGCCATCTGTGGGCCAGCATTTTCATTTGATCAACTGACTTTATCTCGTTGACATCATTATGCTGTACGAATGTGTTCCATACTCGAGTCATCCTGGGTATGTATGATCTCTCTCTCTCTCTCTCTCTCTCTCTCTCTCTCTCTCTCTCTCTCTCTCTCTCTCTCTCTCTCTCTCTCTCTCTCTCTTTCTCTTTCTCTCTCTCGTTCCACTCCTGGTCACACTCGCTCCTTCACTTTTCTCTTCAATCTTCCCTCCTTCACTTACTCTTTCAGAAATTCTTTCATTTTCCAGTTTGGCATACTAAGGTGGGGTATTGGCTCCGCCATACCACCCACCCTCCTTCTTCTGGTCTTTCCCCTCCCTCTCCTTGTCTTCCCCACGTCTGGCATTGGCAATTTCCTCTTTCCTCCCTTCTCCTCGACCCTTATAACTCCCTCTTTCCTCTTCCTCTGGTCCAGATACTGCTTCCCTCTCAAACCTCAACGCTGGGTTACCTTACCTTGGCGGTGGGACTTACCTGTTTTCCCTAAGAATCCAGTATCTCACTTTTCGGTCCACTTAGTGGGGGCGTTTCTCCTTTCGTCAAAAATTTCTTGTCTTGTAACCTATTACAAGAAGCGAATTATGAATAGAGTTTGTATTGTGTTTATTGACTGTAGCACTGCCGTTAATGTAGATTATGGCACTGGAGTCGCTTACTGGCTCCTCCACCATAGACACCCCATGCCAGAGGCGCAACCGCACAGTCTGCCGTCGTTAATGCTGCCTCTGCTGCCTAAATAACGTGACTCGGAGCTTTGGACTTAGTGAATTCTAGAACTATGTTACACAGACTTCAGCTATTGATATTAAAGCTAATGTTGTGGGTTCCATCGTCTCTCACGCTTCTTGGTAATTATTCTCTTAACGCTGCTGAGAACACTGAGTCAAGAATGAGGCCAGGGTAGCCCAAAAAGTGCCGTATTTCCTGACATTAAAGGAGCGTCTTTTTCCCCAAGAAGTCTTGGAAAAACCAGCCTGCGCCTTACATGCTTAGGGTCAGGGTTAAGGGTAGGCTTTGGGTTACACTTTAGCCGTTGTTTACTAACATTACAAATGCTTGGAAATATAGTCCTATATGCTCGTGCGCCTTATATGCCGGAAAATACAATACTGCCACCAACCATTGTCTTTTTTCAAGGTTCTGCTGAAACCGCTGGTCCAACTAGGCTAAATTGAGCCTCGGAATTATTTAACTCGCGAGGTCCTGTACTGTATTCAGAAAGTGTAGATGAGAGAGGAGGCAATCCTAGAGAGTGGTGCATAATCAAGGTTAGGTCATATCTCGTGCTAAGCATATAAGATCTTGCAGTCACCAGCAAGTACGAGATTCACCTTAAAATGCTCTGTTTCATGGCTCCTTTACAAGGTTCATCTTGTCATTCTTCAACATCGTAAAGATTTTTTAAAAAAACCACATTATGACTATTAGTGAGTGCTGAGTCGTCGTCTTGGTCTCACCAGCCTCCAGTAATGTGCTCCTGGTACCCAAGACCATCATCATAACTATCATCTTAGAAAGTGCAGACATGGGCCATTAATGCTAACATGCTCTCTCTCACTAATTACATTAATTACACACACACACACACACACACACACACGTGTGTGTGTGTGTGTGTGTATATTAAAAACACAGTAAACACGTGATATCACAGTATGCAAAATAACTATTGTGAAAAAATAATGATATTTCACGGTGATGTCACCGTGGTTGTTTAATATATTTATAGATGAGGTTATAAGAGAAGTAAATAATGAGAGGGTCTTGGCAAGAGGCTTGGAGTTAAAAGATAAAGAATCACACATAAAGTGGGAGTTGTCACAGTTGCTCTTTGCTGATGACACTGTGCTCTTGGGAGATTCTGAAGAGAAGTTGCAGAGGTTGGTGGATGAATTTGGTAGGGTATGCAAAAGAAGAAAATTAAAAGTGAATAAAGGAAAGAGTAAGGTTATGAGGATAACAAAAAGATTAGGTGATGAAAGATTGGATATCAGATTGGAGGGAGAGAGTATGGAGGAGGTGAATGTATTCAGATATTTGGGAGTGGACGTGTCAGCGGATGGGTCTATGAAAGATGAGGTGAATCATAGAAATGATGAGGGGAAAAGGGTGAGCGGTGCATTTAGGAGTCTGTGGAGACAAAGAACTTTGTCCTTGGAGGCAAAGAGGGGAATGTATGAGAGTATAGTTTTACCAACACTCTTATATGGGTGTGAAGCATGGGTGATGAATGTTGCAGCGAGGAGAAGGCTGGAGGCAGTGGAGATGTCATGTCTGAGGGCAATGTGTGGTGTGAATATAATGCAGAGAATTCGTAGTTTGGAAGTTAGGAGGAGGTGCGGGATTACCAAAACTGTTGTCCAGAGGGCTGAGGAAGGGTTGTTGAGGTGGTTCGGACATGTAGAGAGAATGGAGCGAAACAGAGTGACTTCAAGAGTGTATCAGTCTGTAGTGGAAGGAAGGCGGGGTAGGGGTCGGCCTAGGAAAGGTTGGAGGGAGGGGGTAAAGGAGGTTTTGTGTGCGAGGGGCTTGGACTTCCAGCAGGCATGCGTGAGCGTGTTTGATAGGAGTGAATGGAGACAAATGGTTTTTAATACTTGACGTGCTGTTGGAGTGTGAGCAAAGTAACATTTATGAAGGGGTTCAGGGAAACCGGCAGGCCGGACTTGAGTCCTGGAGATGGGAAGTACAGTGCCTGCACTCTGAAGGAGGGGTGTTAATGTTGCAGTTTAAAAACTGTAGTGTAAAGCGCCCTTCTGGCATGACAGTGATGGAGTGAATGATGGTGAAAGTTTTTCTTTTTCGGGCCACCCTGTCTTGGTGGGAATCGGCCAGTGTGATAATAAACTAAATAAATAAATATATATATATATATATATATATATATATATATATATATATATATATATTATATATATATATTATATATATATATATATATATATATATATATATATATATATATATATATATATATATATATATATGCAATAAGATCACAGTAAACAGGTGATTTCAAAATATGCAAAACAACCACTCTGAAAGAATAGAGAAATTCCAAGCGCTTTCGTGACTACTCACATTATCAAGGAACTATGAAAGTAAAGCATCCAAGGAAGCTATATAAGGGGTCTGGCCAGCACCTCACTATCAGATCCCACAACGGTTAAACACCTGACGCGCGCCGACCCAACTTGGATAGGCCCTTTGCACAACTCACCCACAAACTATTCTACCCAAGAAAATTAAAAAATTATTTGTCCAGTGTATTATTAAATTCTTCCCAAATTCTATTAATTATAAATGGATCTAATTTATATAAACCAAAGGAAATATTCATATTATTGTCAAAACTGCTTTTTATGAAACAAGATTCAATTATATTCCTGTCGACCATGGACTTGCTTGATGCTACTTTCTCAACTTTTTGAAAATCAATTGGATGGTTAAAATCTCTTACATGAATAAATAGAGCATTGGAATCTTGTCCAGTTCTAATGCTGTATTTATGTTGTTTTAATCTTAGTTCGAGATTTTTACCAGTTTGACCGTAATAAACTTTATCGCAAATTTTACAAGGAATCTTATAGACACATCCATCAGCATTTTGGGGGGAATTCTTTATCAAAAGTTTTTTTACTGTATCAAGATTTTTTAATACAACTTTAATATTAAAAGTCTTAAGAAGAGAAGGCATATCAACCAAGTTTTCATGGTAAGGGAGAACCAACATATTTTTAGTTGAATAAGGCTGGTTGTCCCTTTTTGGATTGTAAAAAGTATATCTAGCAACTTTCAAAGATTTATCAATTACATTTCTTGGGTATTTTAAATCATTACCTATTTCATAAATTTTGGATATTTCCTCATCTATGAACTCTGGACTACAAATTCGTAAAGCTCTCAAAAACATTGATGAGAAAACAGACAGTTTGACTCTATCTTGATGCGAGGAATAATAGTGGACACAGGAACAGTTATTTGTAGGTTTTCTGTAAATTTATGAAATACGTAATGATTTAAAATACCCAAGAAATGTAATTGATAAATCTTTGTATATGAGAAAGAGAAGAGGGCCAAGGACACTTCCCTGTGGGACACCAACTGTAATTGGCTGTGCGGAAGAGTTTGCCCCATTTGTGTACACATATTGGCTTCTGTTGCTGAGGTATGACTTTAGGTAGTTGAGGGAGTGCCCTCTTATACCATAGTGTGACAATTTTATGTGGAGCAAGTCATGGTCAACTGTATCAAAAGCTTTACGTAAGTCAATGAAGATCCCCAGTGGGACTTCTTTTTTCTCTATTGCTGTGTATAATAGCATCATTAGTATTTTTATTAGGCCTGAACCCAAATATATATATATATATATATATATATATATATATATATATATATATATATATATATATATATAAACACTGATCTCTGGCTGAAGGAGACTCGAACCTACGAACCTTGGAACAAGGTACGCAGTGCTTTACCAATCTACCCACACTGGACCAATACCTTGGAGTCCAGCTTGCGCTAGACTTTGATCCAAGGCAGCCAGCTTTCAAAGTCTAGCGCAAGCTGTACTCCAAGGTATTGGTCCAGTGTGGGTAGATTGGTAAAGCACTGCGTACCTTGTTCCAAGGTTCGTAGGCTCGAGTGTCCTTCAGCCAGAGATCAGTGTTTGTGTATATTTCGCCTGCTCTTGCGAATTCCTTGCATATATATATATATATATATATATATATATATATATATATATATATATGTATATATATATGTATATAATGTATATATATATGTGTATATGTATATGTGTATGTATTTTTTTTTTATTATTATTATTTATTATCACACTGGCCGATTCCCACCAAGGCAGGGTGGCCCGAAAAAGAAAAACTTTCACCATCATTCACTCCATCACTGTCATGCCAGAAGGGCGCTTTACACTACAGTTTTTAAACTGCAACATTAACACCCCTCCTTCAGAGTGCAGGCACTGTACTTCCCATCTCCAGGACTCAAGTCCGGCCTGCCGGTTTCCCTGAACCCCTTCATAAATGTTACTTTGCTCACACTCCAACAGCACGTCAAGTATTAAAAACCATTTGTCTCCATTCACTCCTATCAAACACGCTCACGCATGCCTGCTGGAAGTCCAAGCCCCTCGCACACAAAACCTCCTTTACCCCCTCCCTCCAACCTTTCCTAGGCCGACCCCTACCCCGCCTTCCTTCCACTACAGACTGATACACTCTTGAAGTCACTCTGTTTAGCTCCATTCTCTCTACATGTCCGAACCATTTCAACAACCCTTCCTCAGCCCTCTGGACAACAGTTTTGGTAATCCCACAAATCCTCCTAACTTCTAAACTACGAATTCTCTGCATTATATTCACACCACACATTGCCCTCAGACATGACATCTCCACTGCCTCCAGCCTTCTCGCTGCAACATTCATCACCCACGCTTCACACCCATATAAGAGTGTTGGTAAAACTATACTCTCATACATTCCCCTCTTTGCCTCCAAGGACAAAGTTCTTTGTCTCCACAGACTCCTAAGTGCACCACTCACTCTTTTCCCCTCATCAATTCTATGATTCACCTCATCTTTCAAAGACCCATCCGCTGACACGTCCACTCCCAAATATCTGAATGCATTCACCTCCTCCATACTCTCTCCCTCCAATCTGATATCCAATCTTTCATCACCTAATCTTTTTGTTATCCTCATAACCTTACTCTTTCCTGTATTCCCTTTTAATTTTCTTCTTTTGCACACCCTACCAAATTCATCCACCAATCTCTGCAACTTCTCTTCAGAATCTCCCAAGAGCACAGTGTCATCAGCAAAGAGCAACTGTGACAACTCCCACTTTATGTGTGATTCTTTACCTTTTAACTCCACGCCTCTTGCCAAGACCCTCGCATTTACTTCTCTTACAACCCCATCTATAAATATATTAAACAACCACGGTGACATCACACATCCTTGTCTAAGGCCTACTTTTACTGGGAAATAATTTCCCTCTTTTCTACATACTCTAACTTGAGCCTCACTATCCTCGTAAAAACTCTTCACTGCTTTCAGTAATCTACCTCCTATACCATACACCTGCAACATCTGCCACATTGCCCCCCTATCCACCCTGTCATGCGCCTTTTCCAAATCCATAAATGCCACAAAGACCTCTTTAGCCTTATCTAAATACTGTTCACTTATATGTTTCACTGTAAACACATGGTCCACACATCCCCTACCTTTCCTAAAGCCTCCTTGTTCATCTGCTATCCTATTCTCCGTCTTACTCTTAATTCTTTATATATATATATAAAGAATATATATATATATATATATATATATATATATATATATATATATATATATATATATATATAAAATCTGGGTAGCTAACCCTCCTGGGTTAAAAATCCCAACAAATCTTAACTAGCATCAACCACAGCTGCCCTCCTCTGACCTAACTGGTGATTCACCTCGGCGGCGCCTTGATGGTGGTGAGGGGGTTCTTGATGCTGGTAAGGGGA
>NC_091365.1:8537514-8552514 GCF_038502225.1 Cherax quadricarinatus
GAGAGAGAGTGAGAAAGAGCTTATGATCGTGTCTTAAAACAGCAGACGTTTATTTATTTTATTGTAGATGTTTATATATTAATGTTTATATGTTGTATAATGCGAGATGTTTATGGATTTTGCAATAGATGTTTATATGTCTCACAATAGCTGATGTTTATGTGTTTGGATTCTGCTTTGATGCCGGTGAAGGCCTTTTGATCTAAAGAATTGGAACTACCCTCCTCTTCCTCTGATCAAACCTGATTATATCTCGTTCTCGAGACTCTTTATGATCCTGTGTGTTTAGTAATTCCCAATAATAATAATAATAATAATAATAATAATAATAATAATAATAATAATAATAATTAATAATAATAATAATTAATAATAATAATAATAATAATAATTAATAATAATAATAATAATAATAATTAATAATAATATGCTCTTCGTGTTTTCTTTTTCGAACTTTAGTAAATAAAATTAATAAAGAATAATAATTAATATGATGGAAATAATATTATCTTTATTGCACTATTTAGTATTTCGTAAATTGATAAAAAATATTTTAATATTATTAAAATGAATATTCCCATGATAATATTAAATAAACTGATGATATTATTGATTTTAATGCAAATAAAATCCGAGTTAATATTCCGAATAAAATCCTGTTTGTTTTACTGCTAGGATCATTGTCTCTTGCCGTGAGTTGCCACGGATGTTGCGTGGTTTGTCGCGAATGTTGCCGTGGCCTGCCGTTAAGTCAACGGCTGTAACACCTTTGCCTCCGTGTCAAGGACACCATCGTCCGTAGCAGCTGCTGTGTGTCACGTCCTGGACATGAGACAGTTACCCTCTCAACCTAATCATCTAATGTGGGAAAGGACACTGTGTGTACAGTTGTGGATTATTTAGTAGAGGAGACGTTTCGCTACGAGTGGCTTCGTCGGTCCTTCTTCAGTCATTAGGACTGAAGCCACGAGTGGCGAGATGTTCCTTTTAATGAATATCCAGAACTGTACAGAAGTTTGCTTTTACCACAGTGTATCGGCATAGTCAAGCTGTTTACAACCGGGTCGTCTTACAGCGAAAAGTACCGGACGATATGGCTTGTTTCTGACAAGTTTGTAGGCTCAGGCACAAGTTGTAGGATATGCTTTTAGATCCGAGTCAATCTATATCAAAGCTTGACGTGATAAAGCTGTACACACAGTGATGGCTGTAGCAATAATGACTTGTTCTGTGACCTGTCTCTTTGTATTCTACCAGCGCAGGTTGACGGATTTCAACTCCTCCACCGCTACCTCTCTGGCTCCCATCAATGTCTGCTGGCCTATATATACTTCCTCTTTCACTTTTTTGTTAGTGTGATTTTGTAAATGGTCCAAGACGGACCGAAGCGTCGTCGTCAGCTTCTCTCTTCTATGTGCGGGTTATTTGTGTATCGTTCCAGTCACGGTATTGTGCCTTTTTTGCTATTTAACACCTTGTTAAATAACAAGGTGTTAAATAGCACCTTGTTATTGATGAAATATGACTAGGAAAAATAGCTAGCTTTTGTTTCTTTTTGTGTAATTATAATAGGGTAGCACCACAAAGACGTATCCAATTTTGTTTAAAAAAGTTATTTAACAAAGACCTCTGACAGGTGAAATTCCCTGACGTATAAAGCAACACTGACACCTGCTTCAGAGTAAACATTGGACGTGGGTGTTCATGCTCAGGCAGGATTTGGAGGATTGGAGGAAGACCAGGAGTGGGGAATCAGAGAGGAGATTCATAGGCAGCTCTACTGTTCTTGTGGATATACTGTAACGAGGAGTGTGTGTCTCTGTGAAATGGATACTAGTGTCCAATATGTCAGCTGCTGGTTGCCTGTGTGTGTGTGTGTTTGTGTGTGTTTGTGTGTGTGTGTGTGTGTGTGTGTGTGTGTGTGTGTGTGTGTGTGTGTGTGTGTGTGTGTGTGTGTGTGTGCTCTCACTGAGTTGTGTTTTTATGTGTTGAGATTCAGGCCTGTTGTATTGTTCCTTCTTTATGTTATTATGTTGTCATTATGTCTACACTTGAAACTGTGTTAAATTTGCCTCCACCACCCCACCATCCAGCTTATTTCAATTGTATAACATCCTGAGACTGAAGAATTGTTTCCTGACATTTCTGTGTGTCATCTGTGTTCTTAGCTCCCACCTATCTTCTCTTGTCCCTCTGCCTTGTCTCATACTTCTAAAGAATGTCTTTTTTGATCATCCCTTTATTCAAGGTTGTCTGTCACATTTAATTCTCCGAGTCTCTCGTCACTGCTCAACCCTCTCAGTCCTGGAACACATCTAGTTGCATTATCTGTCTACTTTTTCTCCAGCTGTTGAACGTATGCCTTTTCAGATGGGGATTCTAGTCTTACTCTGCGTACTCTAAATAGGTCTGACGTACGTCGAGTACGAGGCACTGAAAGAGCCCTTACAGAGGTTTCTGAAAGCAGATCGAGGATTTGCTAGTCATACACCACTGATGTGATGCAATTTATACGTGCCACTGGCGATACGTTAGTTGCAATAATTTATTCCAGGTTATCTCTTTATTTGCTTTCTGCAACTTCTTCCTTCCATTTTATCTGGTCTTCTGCAACCCACTCCGATTTGCCCAAAATTTTTGCATATTAGTGGCTTTCTTTTGTGCCTACTAATGTTTTCTTACATATAACTACATTATTTGTACCGCTTAAAGAAGTACGAATTTGTATTTGTACCTTACTCTTACTTGGGGTAAACCACAATAGTCACTTGTCTGAACACTCCTGCAGGTTATCCAGATACTCTTGTAGCTTGTCTCGGGACACTAGAGGACCATGACTGAAACAATACCATGATTGGAACAATACCATGGCTGGAACAATACCATGACTGGAACAATACCATGGATGGAACAATACCATCCCTGGAACAATACCATGGCTGGAACAATACCATCCCTGGAGCAATACCATGTCTGGAACAATACCATGGCTGGAACAATACCATGGCTGGAACAATACCATGGCTGGAACAATACCATCCCTGGAACAATACCATGGCTGGAACAATACCATGGCTGGAACAATACCATCTCGTAAGTTGTACATCATTAGCAAACAGCAATACGCAGGATTAAATCTCTTCTGGCAAATAATTTACATATATTAAGAAGAGTGATGGTCCTAGTATTGATCCCTCGGGGTCCCTACTTAGTACGTACTCAGTAATGAGATTCATATCCCAGGTTTAGAGTTTTTCACTGCGATGTCTGCTGAGAATATCATGATGTACGTTGCCAGCAATGCAGCCAGAAGACCGACAGCAGTAAAGTGAATCTCGTACTTGCTGTGTCTGCAAAAACTTATACTAAGCACGAGATATGGTGGAGATAAACAGTATAAAATATCGACACGATGGAAAGATAGACACAAATGCAGTATTATGTTGTTCGTGACTTGATAAAAACACATTGTGTGAGCGAAACGTAGACAATAGGATAGCATTATACTGCTTTTGTCTATTTTTTCCACGAGATATAGTGAGGAATTAGACACGTGTGTACCACCTGGGTATCTTTATTTGAAGACTTTTCGCCAGCCAGTAGCTTTTTCAGCTCAGTTCAGAGATAGCAATCGATGAAAGTTTTTAAAACATCAGGCAATCAGTTCCTCAGCCCTACAGAACTATACACAGAAAACACTGGAACCGTGAACAGTTCTGTAAGGCTGGGGACTCATTACCTCACCTTCTACTGTTTTCGTATATCAACATCTGTGTATTGTGTATAGAATCTCTGTATTGAATTGCAAGAGTCACTAAATGGCGACATGTGCAACCCAGATATTGGAGATGTCGGTATTGACGTGTAAGAGATGAGGTCTCATCTTAAGACTGATGCTTCCTAGATGTTCTTCTCTCAGCTCATGTCAACCTTCTGGACAAGGCAGAGGACCTCGCAAGATAAATAATCTCGAGGTAAATAACCTCGCGAGTTATTTACCTCGAAGGGCTAATAATCCTTGAAAACCCGGTAAATCCTAGCAGTGTGGATTATTTCCGCGGCTTTAAGGTTCTCCCCAGCGATGCTGTCCACAAAGATTAATGGCTGTCGCCGATTTTGTTTTTCTTTTATAGCAATGGATTTTTTAATTGCATTATTAGTGGTAGTTTGTTACCTCTGGCGGCGACGTTATTACCTTACTAGTAACGCCAACATTAGCGTTGGATCTAAATAGCGTAGAGGAGACAATACTACAGAAAGCCCGTTGTAGAATAAGATTTTATTGATGCAACATTTCGCTCAAAGCGAAAGATTGCTTCAATAAAAACTTATTCTCTAACCTGTGTATTTTATTTAATATATATTTATAGAATTAACCGTTTATTTGTGATACAACAGTACAACGGGAGTTGCGTTAGCAGTTAAAAGGAGAAAATAGCGTGTGAGCTGCGAGGGATAGTAGTGTTACGCCCTCTTGCGGAAATTAATGGTACTGACCTGTAAAAACTTTGACCAAATCCAGGAAATTTGACGGAATCATTTTATTTTCCCGGCATTACTCTTATCCAGTATTCGCCAAGTACAGGAGGATCTGGGATTAATGTTTCTGGGGTCAAATCATTAGTGAGCTATTAAATTTATATTTATAAACCCTAGATAATAAACGACTGTCAATAAACAGAAGACTGGACGGGGACTCGAGCCGTAGTTCATGTAAAATACGTAAATACAGCGATGTCTGTGATGTAAAATAAGGTACCGGGTGTTGCACTCGTAGGAGGCCCCGAGTTGGTACTCCTGTAGTTGCAACCGTCTTGTTTGTATATTATGTCTGTACTAAACGATAACTCGGGGCCTCCTACGAGTGAAAAATCCATCTAAAAAAAGTAGCGACCATATTCGCATCTACGTGAGAAATACCATCGCCTTCAGTAGCGCAATCTATCACTGAACAGGTTATGCGAAAAATAACCCGAGTCAGGTGATTTTCTCTGCCAAACGCGATAACGAGAATAACAACTTGCCTGATCATCTGTGATGTTGGTCATGGCTGGCTAGTCGCTGAGGCGTCACCTAATTAATAGCTTGGGTGTGTAGGTCCTGGTGCTGCTGGCTGGTTCATCATGAGCATCCAGACGTGTACTGGCTGATGCCCCGCACCGTGACGCTCATATGTTCATCCTCGGCATCCAGACGTTCATTGAACACTGTCATCAATACCGACTGGTTGGTTCTAGATACAGAAACACATTTATTGATGTCGATGGATGTATTCATGACAGAACGGTTCTCTCACATTTCTATTGTGTGTTTACTCGAAGCAGCCAGACATTTTGCTGTGAAACATAATTGTTTCTTTCAATGTAAACAAAAGTCTTACCGTAAATGATTCTCTACAGTGTAAACATAACACCTTACTTTCCTTCTACAAAAACCACGAAATTCATTTTCTGGTCTCAGGATTTTCTGAAATTCACAAAATTGTCCAAATTCTGGGTATATTTACGCTAAGGGTCTCGTCCAGTCCCTCCTGACAAGTGACAACACTCTCGTAAATCACTGGAGAGGACTCGGTAGTCCCCGCTGGCAAAACGACAACAAACATTGTCACAGTGTTCAGCGCTGGAGAGAGGAGAGTACCAGGTGCAACTACTAACACTAATGACTCGGATTTCTGTTGTCGTTTCGTTCTCAAGTCGTTTTCTTTTCATTGTCACAAATGTAGTCAGGTTTTCACTTACATTAGAAGGTTCGTCGATAAGCTAGAAACTTTCCATATGGAAAGTGGAATCACTGTGACTTTCCACGTTAGTTTTCACAGCGGCTTTCATCCCCCGGGGTGTCTAGTACCTGTAAAAAATAAAAATATGTTGATAAACACGAACAATAGAGCATGTTTAAAAAATTTTGTAAATAAATATGTAGGATTGTACACACTCTCCATCCTCACCCACCTCAACATTACTGAGGACCTGGCACTACTGAGGACTTGGCATTACTGAGGACCTGGCACTACTGAAGATCTGGCATTACTGAGGACTTGGCACTACTGAGGACCTGGTATTACTCAGGACCTGGCACTACTGGGAACCTGGAACTATTGAGAACCTGGAACTACTGAGAACCTGGAACTACTAAGAACCTGGCACTGCTGAGAACCTGGCACTACTGAGGACCTGGCACTACTGAGGACCTGGCACTGCTCAGGACCTGCCACTACTGAAGACCTGGCACTATTGAGAATGTGGTAGTGGCAGTATTCAGGACCTGGCACTACTGAAGATATGGCACTACTCAGGACCTTTCACCGGCAGTAGCCGTAAAAGTGACCCTCTACTATACTTGTAAAGTTTATGATTAAACTTGCACTGTAAGGAAGCCCCCCGCCCCCCCTCCCCCCCTCGGTTATTTCGACTTGAAGTGCTCAATTTAGAGCGAGCGTTCAATAACCCACACAGCTTTAGCGTTTGCAGTGAATAATAATAATAATAATAATAATAATAATAATAATAATAATAATAATAATAATGAGTATCAATAATAATAATAATAATCTACTTAATCTTGTTCTGTAACTTGAGTCCGTCTTCATTAGTATATAAAAATTAAATTGTTCTCTGCGAATATTTACAGTTATGAGGTTTATGAACATCCTCTCGCTGGAGACTGACTTCTGATGTGTTTACAGTCGTAGATGACAATTTGTTTTAAGGTTGCTAAAGATCATTTTTAAGTTTGCCCTTAACTCATAAGCAACCGAGATTTTTCATGATTGTACGAGCACTGATAACGCACTTGAAGAGCTTTGAGTTCGATCTTGCCGCTGCTGTGTTGGTGTGAGATTAGTCTCTTAAGATAGTTATGTTGGCGTGAGTTTCGTCTGTTATCACAATTATGTTGGTGTAAGATTAGTCTGTTAATACAGTTATGTTGGTGTAAGATTAGTCTGTTAATACAGTTATGTTGGTGTAAGATTAGTCTGTTAATATAGTTATGTTGGTGTAAGATCAGTCTGTTAATACAGTTATGTTGGTGTAAGATTAGTCTGTTAATACAGTTATGTTGGTGTAAGATCAGTCTGTTAATACAGTTATGTTGGTGTAAGATTAGTCTGTTAATATAGTTATGTTGGTGTAAGATCAGTCTGTTAATACAGTTATGTTGGTGTAAGATTAGTCTGTTAATACAGTTATGTTGGTGTAAGATCAGTCTGTTAATACAGTTATGCTGGTGTAAGATTAGTCTGTTAATACAGTTATGTTGGTGTAAGATCAGTCTGTTAATACAGTTATGCTGGTGTAAGATTAGTCTGTTAATACAGTTATGTTGGTGTAAGATCAGTCTGTTAATACAGTTATGCTGGTGTAAGATTAGTCTGTTAATACAGTTATGTTGGTGTAAGATTAGTCTGTTAATATAGTTATGCTGGTGTAAGATCAGTCTGTTAATACAGTTATGCTGGTGTAAGATTAGTCTGTTAATACAGTTATGCTGGTGTAAGATTAGTCTGTTAATATAGTTATGTTGGTGTAAGATCAGTCTGTTAATACAGTTATGTTGGTGTAAGATTAGTCTGTTAATACAGTTATGTTGGTGTGAGTTTCGTCACGTCTGAAGCCGTGGTTGAGCGCTCCTAAATGCTCACAGTCTTCGTGATACGCTATTTTCTACGAAAATTCATTGACGAAATGGTAACTACGTTCATCTCATATAATTTAAGCACCTATTTCCTCCTGTACCACTGCAGTGCTGCCTTGCAGAGCACACCACTACGCTAACACCAGGCTCTTCATATTGCTAGACAAACGGGATGGAACCTTCATGGTAAATCTAATGAATGCACTACGGAATTCATAACTGAATTCAACTGAATCTATTCACAGAGCACCTGACCAGTGAGAGAAAATCCTGTGTCACGAACCTTCTGGAGTTTCTCGACAAGGTAACAGAAGCGAGACAGAATAGAGCAGTATAGGCAGACCGCATTTTTTGGGGGGCTGTAAGAAGGTTTTTGACTTGGTACCGCGGAAGGGACTAGTTGCCACCTTGGAGCCAACGACACGAACGACTTGTTTAACAATGGTATGCTCACATACGCACATAAATCACTCTGACATTCCTTTTTGCTCCTCTGGAACCTTTCCATACCTCGACGACCTGTATACTAAAGCGATGCCACAGGGGACAATACAGGGGCAATCTTGGTACTTAAACAAATAACCCGCACATAGAAAGAAATTTTATGAAGACGTTTCTGTCTGACTTGGATCATTAGCTAGTAACCTAACACAAGAAATTAAAGGAGACAGTTCCAGTCATGGTATTGTGCCTTTCTGTTCCTTATACCGTATATAAGCCAGACAGCATTTCAACCTAGTAGTCCAGTGTAGCTTTTGTAGTATTCCACGATACATCTGTAGCAATCACAGTGTATCTCGTGTAGTACACAGTGTATCTCGTGTAGTACACAGTGCATCTCCTGTACACAGTGTATCTCGTGTAGTACACAGTGTATCTCGTGTAGTACACAGTGTATCTCGTGTAGTACACAGTGTATCTCGTGTAGTACACAGTGTATCTCGTGTAGTACACAGTGTATCTCGTGTAGTACACAGTGTATCTCGTGTAGTACACAGTGTACCTCCTGTAGTACACTACAGAGTACCTCCTGTAGTACAGTGTACCCCCTCCTGTAGTACATAGTGCACCTAGAGCTGTACCACACAGTGTACCTCCAGCAGTACCCCACAGTGTACCTAGAGCTGTACCACACAGTGTACCTCCAGCAGTACACCACAGTGTACGTCCAGTAATACCCCACAGTGTATTTCCTGTAGTACCCTACAGTGTACCTCCAGCTTTACACCACAGTGTACCTCCAGCAGTACCCCACAGTGTACCTCCAGCAGTACCCCACAGTGTACCTCCAGCAGTACCCCACAGTGTACCTCCAGCAGTACCACACAGTGTACCTCCAGCAGTACCCCACAGTGTACCTCCAACAGTACCCCCACAGTGTACCTCCAGCAGTACCCCACAGTGTACCTCCAGCAGTACCCCACAGTGTACCTCCAACAGTACCCCCACAGTGTACCTCCAGCAGTACCCCACAGTGTACCTCCAGCAGTACCCCACAGTGTACCTCCAACAGTACCCCCACAGTGTACCTCCAGCAGTACCCCACAATGTATCTCCAGCAGTACCGGACAGTGTACCTCCAGCAGTACCCCACAATGTATATCCAGCAGTACCGGACAGTGTACCTCCAGCAGTACCCCACAGTGTATCTCCAGCAGTACCGGACAGTGTACCTCCAGCAGTACCGACAGTGTATCTCCAGCAATACCGGACAGTGTACCTCCAACAGTACCGACAGTGTACCTCCAACAGTACCCCACAGTGTACCTCCAACAGTACCCCCACAGTGTACCTCCAGCAGTACCCCACAGTGTACCTCCAACAGTACCCCCACAGTGTACCTCCAGCAGTACCCCACAGTGTACCTCCAGCAGTACCCCACAGTGTACCTCCAGCTTTACACCACAGTGTACCTCCAGCAGTACCCCACAGTGTACCTCCAGCAGTACCCCACAGTGTACCTCCAGCAGTACCCCACAGTGTACCTCCAACAGTACCCCCACAGTGTACCTCCAGCAGTACCCCACAGTGTACCTCCAGCAGTACCCCACAGTGTACCTCCAGCAGTACCCCACAGTGTACCTCCAGCAGTACCCCACAGTGTACCTCCAGCAGTACCACACAGTGTACCTCCAGCAGTACCCCACAGTGTATCTCCAGCAGTACCGGACAGTGTACCTCCAACAGTACCGACAATGTACCTCCAGCAGTACCCTACAGACTCACAGTTCATCACACTTCAACATTCACCTCACCTCACCTCACCCACCAATACACATACATGCAATTCACACCTTTTCTATGACTTAATAAAAATCTTAACAAATCGAATGCTTAACCCAATAAAATCTCTTCCAGGAACCGTCTCATCTCTTCACTATCCTCTTCAGGACGCCATTTGAATCGAGAAATTTATATGAAGACCCCGACGCGGTCTCGGGTCACACAGTAAAGCACGTTAGTTACTCACATATATATATATATATATATATATATATATATATATATATATATATATAAAGATATATATAAAGATATATATAAAGATAAAGAATCACACACAAAGTGGGAGTTGTCACAGCTGCTCTTTGCTGATGACACTGTGCTCTTGGGAGATTCTGAAGAGAAGCTGCAGAGATTGGTGGATGAATTTGGTAGGGTGTGCAAAAGAAGAAAATTAAAGGTGAATACAGGAAAGAGTAAGGTTATGAGGATAACAAAAAGATTAAGTGATGAAAGATTGAATATCAGATTGGAGGGAGAGAGTATGGAGGAGGTGAACGTATTCAGATATTTGGGAGTGGACGTGTCAGCGGATGGGTCTATGAAAGATGAGGTGAATCATAGAATTGATGAGGGAAAAAGAGTGAGTGGTGCACTTAGGAGTCTGTGGAGACAAAGAACTTTGTCCTTGGAGGCAAAGAGGGGAATGTATGAGAGTATAGTTTTACCAACGCTCTTATATGGGTGTGAAGCATGGGTGATGAATGTTGCAGCGAGGAGAAGGCTGGAGGCAGTGGAGATGTCATGTCTGAGGGCAATGTGTGGTGTGAATATAATGCAGAGAATTCGTAGTTTGGAAGTTAGGAGGAGGTGCGGGATTACCAAAACTGTTGTCCAGAGGGCTGAGGAAGGGTTGTTGAGGTGGTTCGGACATGTAGAGAGAATGGAGCGAAACAGAATGACTTCAAGAGTGTATCAGTCTGTAGTGGAAGGAAGGCGGGGTAGGGGTCGGCCTAGGAAGGGTTGGAGGGAGGGGGTAAAGGAGGTTTTGTGTGCGAGGGGCTTGGACTTCCAGCAGGCATGCGTGAGCGTGTTTGATAGGAGTGAATGGAGACAAATGGTTTTTAATACTTGACGTGCTGTTGGAGTGTGAGCAAAGTAACATTTATGAAGGGATTCAGGGAAACCGGCAGGCCGGACTTGAGTCCTGGAGATGGGAAGTACAGTGCCTGCACTCTGAAGGAGGGGTGTTAATGTTGCAGTTTAAAAACTGTAGTGTAAAGCACCCTTCTGGCAAGACAGTGATGGAGTGAATGATGGTGAAAGTTTTTCTTTTTCGGGCCACCCTGCCTTGGTGGGAATCGGCCAGTGTGATAATAAAAAAAAAAAAAAAAAAAAAATATATATATATATATATATATATATATATATATATATATATATATATATATATATATATATATATATATATATGTCGTGCCGAATATGTAAAACTGGTCAATTAGCAAGAACTCATTTAAAATTAAGTCCTTTCTGAAATTTTCTCTTATACGTTTAAAGATATCTTTTTTTCATTAATGTTAGTGTAAAAATTTATAATTTTCCACCAAAAGAATCTTAGAAAACTTACCTAACCTTATTATAACAAGAACAATTTATGTTAGCCTAACCCAACTAAATATATTTTAAATACGTTTTCATTAATGTAGTACTAAACAAACACAGTGAAATATATTTTTTTCGTTAGGTTCAGAATGAGTTTGGCGAAATTATTGCATATACAAATTTTCACTTGTCTTATATGGCAAGATGAGCGTTGCTATTTAAGCCAAGATAGCAAGTTCTGCCTATTCGGCACGACATATATATATATATATATATATATATATATATATATATATATATATATATATATATATATATGAAAGAAGAAGTCAGATAAAGATGAGGATAACATTGAAGGCAAGACGGATAACATGACTGCGAGGAAATAAAATATTTTCTCCAATATTTTCCTGTTTTTTTCCCCTTGTGAACTTTTACTTTCTATAGCGTCTTTGTGGAGAATTTGTGTTCACTTTCTCTCTGGTTGTGAAGGGAAAAAATAAAAGTTTGCTGGAAAAGTGTTCGAAAGGGAGCCAGGAAATGTGGCCGGGCAAGTGTGTGTGTGTGTGTGTGTGTACTCACCTAATTGTACTCACCTAATTGTGGTTGCAGGGGTCGAGACTCAGCTCCTGGCCCCGCCTCTTCACTGATCGCTACTGGGTCCTCTCTCTCTCTCTCTCTGCTTCCTGAGCTTTGTCATACCTCTTCTTAAAACTATGTATGGTTCCTGCCTCCACTACTTCACTTGCTAGGCTATTCCACTTGCTGACAACTCTATGACTGAAGAAATACTTCCTAACATCCCTTTGACTCATTTGAGTTTTCAACTTTCCAATTGTGACCCCTTGTTTCTGTGTCCCATCTCTGGAACACCGTGTCTTTGTCCACCTTATCTATCCCACGCAGTATTTTGTATGTCGTTATCATGTCTCCCCTGACCCTCCTGTCCTCCAGTGTCGGCAGCCGATTTCCCTTAACCTTTCTTCGTAGGACATTCCCATTAGATCTGGAACTAGCCTTGTTGCAAACTTTTGCACTTTCTTTAATTTCTTGACGTGCTTGACCAGGTGTGGGTTCCAAACTATTGCTGCATACTCCAGTATGGGACTGACGTACACGGTGTACAGATTCTTGAACGATTCCTTACTGAGGTATCAGAAAGCTATTTGCAGGTTTGCCAGGCGCCCATATGCTGCAACAGTTACCTGGTTAATGTGTGCTTCCGGAGACGTGCTCGGTATTATACTCACCCCTAGATCTTTCTCCCTGAGTGAGGTTTGCAGTCTTCGGCCACCTAGCCTATACTCTATTTGCGGCTTCTGTGCCCTTCCCCGATCTTCACGATTTTGCATTTGGCGGGGTTAAATTCTAGGAGCCATTTGCTGGACCAGGTGTCCAGCCTGTCCAGGTCTCTTTGTAGTCCTACTTGATCCGCATTTGATTTAATTCTCCTCATTAACCTCACATCATCTGCAAACAGAGACACTTCTGAGTCTATCCCTTCTGCCATGTCATTCACATATACCAAAAATAGCACTGTTCCCAGGATTGACCATTGTGGGACCCCGCTCGTCACAGGCGCCCACTGTGATACCTCATCATGTACCATGACTTGCTGTTGCCTCCCTGTCAGGTATTCTCTGATCCATTGCGGTACATTTTCTGTTATACGTGCCTGATTCTCTAGTTTCTGCACTAATCTATTATGAGGAACTGTGTCGAAGGCCTTCTTGCAGTCCAAGAAAATGCAGTCAACCCACCCCTCTCTCTCATGTCTTCTGTTACCTTGTCATAAAACTCCAGTAGGTTTGTGACACAGGATTTGCCTTCCATGAAACCATGCTGGTTGTCGTTTATAATCTTGTTCTGTCCAGGTGCTCCACCACTCTTCTGATAATCTTCTCCATGACTTTGCGTACTATACACGTCAGTGACACTGGTCTATAGTTTAGTGCCTCGTTTCTGTCTCCTTTCTTAAAGATTTTGACTACATTTGCCGTCTTCCATACCTCAGATAGTTGCCCAGTTTCAAGGGATGTGTTGAAAATTGTTCTTAGTGGCACACACACCGTCTCTGCTCCCTTTTAGGACCCACGGAGAGTTGTCCGGTCCCACCGCCTTTGAGGTATCAAGGTCACTTAGCAGCTTCTTCACCTCCTCCTCTGTTATGGGTATTTCATCCAACACTTGTTGGTATATCCCTTGTTGGTGTACCCCTCTGTTTTGTCTTCCCAGTGTCCCTTCTGTCTCCACTGTAAATACTTCCTTATATCTCGTGTTGAGCTCCTCACATATTTCTTTGTCGTTTCTTGTGAGCTCCCCACCTTCTTTCCTCAGCCTGATTTAATGGTCCTTGACTGTTGTCTTTCTCCTGATGTGGCTATAAAGCAGTTTCGGGTCAGACTTGACTTTCGATGCTATGTTATTTTCGTACTGTTGATGGGCCTCCCTCCTTATCTGTGCATATTCGTTTCTGGCTCTTCGATTAATCTCTTTATTTTCCTGGGCCCTTTGCTTTCTGTACTTTTTCCATTCTCTAGTGCACTTAATTTTTGCATCCCTACACCTTCGGGTAAACCAAGGGCTCATTCTCGTCTTCCCATTATTGCTGTCGCCCTCGGGAACAAACCTTCCCTCTGCCTCCTGGCATTTTGTTGTTCCGTAGTCCATCATTTCGTTTACTGACTTTCCAACCAATTCTCTTTCCCATTGAACCTCCTGCAGGAAGTTCCTCATACTTGTGTAGTCCCCCCTTTTATAGTTTGGCTTTCCCTTTCTGCTTCTGTTACCCTCTCCACTTGTAGCTCTACAATGTATTCAAAGCTCAGAACCACATGATCACTAGCTCCAAGGGGCCTTTCATATGTGATGTCCTCAATGTCTGAGCTACTCATTGTGAACACAAGGTCCAATCTTGCTGGTCATCCTCCCCCTCTCTCTCTGGTAGTGTCCCTAACATGTTGATGCATGAGATTTTCCAGTACCACAACCATCATCTTGGCTCTCCATGTTTCGGGACCCTCATGTGGTTGAAATCGCCCATAACCAGTAGCTTTGCTCTACTCGAATGAGCTCTTCTGGCCACTTCAGCTAGTGTGTCCACCATTGTTCTGTTGCTCTCATCATATTCCTCTCTTGGCCTCCTGCAGTTCTGTGGCGGGTTATACATCACTGCAATGATTACCTTATGTTCTCCTGACTGAATTGTACCTACTATGTAATCCCTTTCTCCAATCTCGTCCATTCCTTCCATTTCCTGATATCCCCATCGGTTTTTAATGAGCAGTGCAACCCCTCCTCCCCCCTCTACTCCTTCTATCTTTCATCACGATCTGATATTCGTGTGTGTGTGTGTGTGCTGTGTACTCACCTAATTGTACTCACCTAATTGTGGTTGCAGGGGTCGATACTCAGCTCCTGGCCCCGCCTCTTCACCGACCGCTACTAGGTCCTCTCTCCCCCTGCTCCATGAGCTTTATCATACCTCATCTTAAAACTATGTATAGTTCCTGCCTCCACTACATCGCTTGCCAA
>NC_091365.1:8557514-8622514 GCF_038502225.1 Cherax quadricarinatus
TGTCCCAGGGAGAGAGGCAGGGAGGGTGTGCAGGTTGTCCCAGGGAGAGAGGCAGGGAGGGTGTGCAGGTTGTCCCAGGGAGAGAGGCAGGGAGGGTGTGCAGGTTGTCCCAGGGAGAGAGGCAGGGAGGGTGTGCAGGTTGTCCCAGGGAGAGAGGCAGGGAGGGTGTGCAGGTTGTCCCAGGGAGAGAGGCAGGGAGGGTGTGCAGGTTGTCCCAGGGAGAGAGGCAGGGAGGGTGTGCAGGTTGTCCCAGGGAGAGAGGCAGGGAGGGTGTGCAGGTTGTCCCAGGGAGAGAGGCAGGGAGGGTGTGCAGGTTGTCCCAGGGAGAGAGGCAGGGAGGGTGTGCAGGTTGTCCCAGGGAGAGAGGCAGGGAGGGTGTGCAGGTTGTCCCAGGGAGAGAGGCAGGGAGGGTGTGCAGGTTGTCCCAGGGAGAGAGGCAGGGAGGGTGTGCAGGTTGTCCCAGGGAGAGAGGCAGGGAGGGTGTGCAGGTTGTCCCAGGGAGAGAGGCAGGGAGGGTGTGCAGGTTGTCCCAGGGAGAGAGGCAGGGAGGGTGTGCAGGTTGTCCCAGGGAGAGAGGCAGGGAGGGTGTGCAGGTTGTCCCAGGGAGAGAGGCAGGGAGGGTGTGCAGGTTGTCCCAGGGAGAGAGGCAGGGAGGGTGTGCAGGTTGTCCCAGGGAGAGAGGCAGGGAGGGTGTGCAGGTTGTCCCAGGGAGAGAGGCAGGGAGGGTGTGCAGGTTGTCCCAGGGAGAGAGGCAGGGAGGGTGTGCAGGTTGTCCCAGGGAGAGAGGCAGGGAGGGTGTGCAGGTTGTCCCAGGGAGAGAGGCAGGGAGGGTGTGCAGGTTGTCCCAGGGAGAGAGGCAGGGAGGGTGTGCAGGTTGTCCCAGGGAGAGAGGCAGGGAGGGTGTGCAGGTTGTCCCAGGGAGAGAGGCAGGGAGGGTGTGCAGGTTGTCCCAGGGAGAGAGGCAGGGAGGGTGTGCAGGTTGTCCCAGGGAGAGAGGCAGGGAGGGTGTGCAGGTTGTCCCAGGGAGAGAGGCAGGGAGGGTGTGCAGGTTGTCCCAGGGAGAGAGGCAGGGAGGGTGTGCAGGTTGTCCCAGGGAGAGAGGCAGGGAGGGTGTGCAGGTTGTCCCAGGGAGAGAGGCAGGGAGGGTGTGCAGGTTGTCCCAGGGAGAGAGGCAGGGAGGGTGTGCAGGTTGTCCCAGGGAGAGAGGCAGGGAGGGTGTGCAGGTTGTCCCAGGGAGAGAGGCAGGGAGGGTGTGCAGGTTGTTCCAGGGAGAGAGGCAGGGAGGGTGTGCAGGTTGTCCCAGGGAGAGAGGCAGGGAGGGTGTGCAGGTTGTTCCAGGGAGAGAGGCAGGGAGGGTGTGCAGGTTGTCCCAGGGAGAGAGGCAGGGAGGGTGTGCAGGTTGTCCCAGGGAGAGAGGCAGGGAGGGTGTGCAGGTTGTCCCAGGGAGAGAGGCAGGGAGGGTGTGCAGGTTGTTCCAGGGAAAGAGGCAGGGAGAGTGTGCAGGTTGTCCCAGGGAGAGTGGCAGGGAGGGTGTGCAGGTTGTCCCAGGGAGAGAGGCAGGGAGGGTGTGCAGGTTGTCCCAGGGAGAGAGGCAGGGAGGGTGTGCAGGTTGTCCCAGGGAGAGAGGCAGGGAGGGTGTGCAGGTTGTCCCAGGGAGAGAGGCAGGGAGGGTGTGCAGGTTGTCCCAGGGAGAGAGGCAGGGAGGGTGTGCAGGTTGTCCCAGGGAGAGAGGCAGGGAGGGTGTGCAGGTTGTCCCAGGGAGAGAGGCAGGGAGGGTGTGCAGGTTGTCCCAGGGAGAGAGGCAGGGAGGGTGTGCAGGTTGTCCCAGGGAGAGAGGCAGGGAGGGTGTGCAGGTTGTCCCAGGGAGAGAGGCAGGGAGGGTGTGCAGGTTGTTCCAGGGAGAGAGGCAGGGAGGGTGTGCAGGTTGTCCCAGGGAGAAGCTATTACAAGAAGACTTACACAGACTTTTCAATTCACTTGATGCAATACGTCTGATTGTAATTGATATTAAATAATCTTATTATCAACTGAGAATTATAAACATTAACTATAATTATTGATTTTAATAATTACTTAATAATTATCTATAATCTTTATCAATAAAAATATAAAATCTATAATAATCTCTCGCCATATATATAAGCGAGATTACCAAAACTATTATCCAGAGGGCTGAGGAGGGGTTGTTGAGGTGGTTCGGACATGTAGAAAGGATGGTACAAAATAGAGTGACTTCGAGAGTGTATAAATCTGTAGTCGGAGGAAGGCGGGGTAGAGGTCGGCCTTGGAAAGGTTGGAGGGAGGGGGTAGAGGAGGTTTGTGTGCGAGGAGCTTGGACTTCCAGCGAGCGTGCGTGAGCGAGTTAAATAGGAACGAATGGAGACAAATGGGTTTTAGGACTTGACGTGCTGTTGGAGTATGAGAAGGGTAATATTTATGAAGGGATTCAGGGAAACCGTCTGGCCGGACTTGAGTCCTGATGATGGAAAGTACAGTGTCTGCACTCTGAAGGGTAATGAATAATAAAAATTCTCTGGGAGAATTGTCATATATTACTATTTTCGTTCCATTATTTATATTTTCTGTATTTAATTATATGTTATATTTTTTAAACGATTCAGTTCCCCCTTTGCTCTTTATCCATTTCTACCATGTGTGTGGAAAAAATATTTTGAAAAAATATACCTCATTCTTTTTCTGCAACATTTCCATCCAGTTTTGTTGCTATATTAGGATCGCATAGCTGTGCAACATAATATAAACGATGCCTTATTAGAGACTTGTGTTGCACCTACTTCTTCATAAGAACCTAAGCAATCAGTTTGCTTTATTACAACCGCTGACACACCGCTCCCTCGGCTTCTACTTACCAGAACTCCTAACGCCGTTGGACATCTCCTTGCATTAACTTCTATATTTCTCAGTTTTTCGTATGTCACAGTTTATAATATATCACAGTTTATATGTCAGTTTATATTTCCTCGCAGTTATTTTTTTTATACCCCGACGGAATAGGAAATGAGATTTGTCCATATTAAACTGCATCCGCTGCCACTTTTACCGAGCAACATGGATGGATATCAACAAGTCATCCTGACATCCCCTGTGTGTCCTCCTCAGAATCCATTTGTCGAACCATTTTCGTGTCGGTATCAAAGGTTGGTTCTTTAATGAGATTTGAAACCTATCGAATACACGAGGGTAAGCAAGGTCACACGTCGCGTTCTCGCCACCAGTTAGCGATACTTTAATTATTAAAAAGGAATACAGGTAAACTCACAGTGTATATAGTATACTGGTGTATATATCTTGAGATCACTTACGCGGCCTGTAACATGCGAGGACAACACTGTAAAATGCCAGTTGATAAGTCATGATCTACGTTCGTTATTTAGGTGAGCATTAGGCACAATCTGAGTCATATTACCGCATCTCGTGTTTTGGTGGTTCTAAGTTACATTATTTTCCGGCATATAAGGCGCGCTTTTTTCCCTACAAAAAGTCTTGGAAAATCAGCCTGCGCCTTATATGCTCAAAGCCAGGGTCAAGGGTAGGCTTTGTGTTACACTTTAGCAGTTGTTTACTAACGTTACGTTACAACTGCATCGTAACATCGTCGTTTAGTCTTACATTCTCGTGCGCCTTATACGCCGAAGAATACGGTACATATAATAATCACTAAAGATGAGCAAAGGGGACATAACAAGGTGAGATAATTTAGGATATCAGTACAATCTCTAAAAGAAAATAAAGTTGACTAGCTTGAAGGAAATCACAGAGGACTTGCAAGAAACATAAACGCTGGAGCTTCAAAAAAGAAAGAAAGAGAGTAGCTTGAGCTCCACCAGGGTAAAGTTAGGAAAACTTACATTAGTTCCAGCGACTTGGATGGTTGAAAAATTGAGCAGGAAAGAGCAGAGGCAGACAGCATTGGGTGGGTACAAGCTTTGTATTTCTAAAATTTGATTTAACACAGGTTCACCCACCACTATATACTGCTGCCTCGTTTTGGAATGCTTTTGTGTGATTTTTTGGGGGGTTATCACAGGTTCTCTACACACATGCTGCTGTGTATGATAATCTATTTAACTGTATTTGTGTATACCTGAATAAACTTACTACAACAAAGCAAATTTATGAAACTTAGACACACGTGCAACATCTGGGTATCTTTATTGTAGACGTTTCGCCATCCAGTGGCTTTATCAATATAAATTCAAGGGCGTAATGTGAAGACAGAAGAATTTGTTTTGATAAAGCCACTGGATGGCGAAACGTCTACAATAAAGATACCCAGATGTTGCACATGTGTCTAATTTTCGTCGTATTGATATTGCATAACATTCATGTGCAACAGAACAGTAGATGAAATTGTTAGAGAACCGACAAGTTGATGATTGAGACACTTGTTCAACACTTGGGTAATGAGAACACTTGTTCAACACTTGGGTAATGAGAACACTTGTTCAACACTTGGGTAATGAGAACACTTGTTCAACACTTGGGTAATGAGAACACTTGTTCAACACTTGGGTAATGAGAACACTTGTTCAACACATGGGTAACGAGAACACTTGAGCAACACTTGGGCAACGTTTCCACAATAAACAGACCCAAACGTTGCAAAGACAAAAGAATGCACGGGGACTCTAACCCTGACATACATACATGATGTTCGAATCCCCGTCTGTTCTCCTGTGTACTCACTGACTATTACAACCCAGGATTCCAAATGGCCTGTTACCCCGGGTGTAATGGGAGCAAAATAAACACAGCAGAAAAAGTTTAGGCTTATATTATCCTTCACCAATTTAGAACAGCAATATGTACACTATGTACAGTGATAAGTATAGTGCACTCCACGGTAAGCAAGGCAGAAATAGAAGCCACAAGATAGCAGACCGTGCTTCAACCAGCTCTAGAATGGGAATGACAAGGGCAGACAGGAGAGTGGTACCCACATAACCTCTGCGATTGCCAAAACCATCTTCTTATTGGCTAGAACCTGGTCACTAGTTGAACGACGGGGCCCCATCATCAACTCTTAGCAACCTGGTTCGCTGGTTGGGGGAGATAGCCTGTAAATGAGTGTGTGCATGCGCCGAATAAAGGTTACGTACTCTTTGCATGCCACACTGACAGTCTTCACTACTTACCTAATGTTTATAACCCATGTATCTGGTAGGTAAGACACATAGGCAACAGTTAGGCAACTTTATTCCGAAACGTTTCGCCTACACAGTAGGCTTCTTCAGTCGAATACAGAAAGTAGGCAGGAACAGTAGAGATGTGAAGACGATGTAATCAGTCCATCACCCTTGAAGTCGTAGATTTGAGGTTGTCAGTCCCTCAGCCTGGAGAAGTTCAGTTCCATAGTCAGGAACTATCTGTTGTCTCTTATCGTAAACCCGGTTGGTTACTGACTAACGAAATCGTAAAGACACGATTGCAAACCATAGCACGGGCAGTTAATGTGGTTTGAAGTCTGTCGATTACACGAGGGTCATTAAGACTGCATATCACCTGTTCACCACCAGTTAAGAAGACTTTATACCCAAAATAGGGATCAAGGAAAGCCCTTAATACCCAAAGTGAGATATACACCTGACGATGTATAGACTAGAGGTATAAATCTCACGACGTATATACAAAGAAACATATATACAACGGTGTATATACGTACAAAGAGAAACTTACACCTTACGGTATATATACAGAGACATACACCTCACGGCGTATATACAGAGACATACACTTCACGATGTATATACAGAGAGACATATACACCTCACGGCGTATATTCAGACATACACCTTACGATGTATACACAGAGACATACACATGACGATATACATACAAAGAGACAGAGATACACACATTTCGATGTATATTCAATACACAACTAGAAACATACACCTCGCAGTGTATATCCTGTGACTCAGTAAGTTGTACTTATAAAGTAATTAAAAGTGATCTGGTTGATAATTGCAGTAAATAATTACAGTAAATAATATTTATTAATTCTCATTTATAATTCTTATTAAGAATATTAATTAATCGACTAATAAAAAAATCGTATATAGATCACTTGAAATTATTAATGTTTTTTTTCCATAAAAAAAGTTATATAGATTTTTTAACAGTGAAAGTGCGTCAGTTGGTGAGACGCTGAAGGCTCGTTACTCCTTCCGGGAACTAGAGCCGTCAGGGAGAAGGTTCAATTCTCGACGTTTCAGCAATAAAGTGGGTGAAACATCGTAATATAAATTTGAGACACTCTCTTTACATAGAGTTCTACAAGATTAGGTTAAATATTCCTAACTTTATTTACAAGCTAAGGGTTATTACCTGCACCAACTCTCTCTCTCTCTCTCTCTCTCTCTCTCTCTCTTTCTCTTTCTCTCTCTCTCTCTCTCTCTCTCTCTCTCTCTCTCTCTCTCTCTCTCTCTCTCTCTCTCTCTCTCTTTCAAAACAGCCTTAATAACACGCCAGTAAGTCCTCGTAAACTTTCTCTAATTGCAAATTATTTCGTTTTCCTTCAGATTGGTTCGCATCTTACCTCGGGAAATGGTAGAGGGATTGACAATGGGAACCCATTGTCTCAGGCACGGTGATGGGTACCCATTATCACAAGCACAGTGATGGGTACCCATTATCACAAGAACAGTGAGGGGTACCCATTATCACAAGCACGGTGATGGGTACCCATTATCACAAGCACAGTGATGGGTACCCATTATCACAAGCACGGTGATGGGTACCCATTATCACAGGCACAATGATGGGTACCCATTGTCACAAGCACAGTGATGGGTATCCATTATCACAAGCACGGTGATGGGTACTCATTATCACAAGCACAGTGATGGGTACCCATTATCACAAGCACAGTGATGGGTACCCATTATCACAAGCACAGTGAGGGGTACCCATTATCACAAGCACAGTGATGGGTACCCATTATCACAAGCACAGTGATGGGTACCCATTATCACAAGCACAGTGATGGGTACCCATTATCACAAGCACGGTGATGGGTACCCATTATCACAAGCACGGTGATGGGTACCCATTATCACAAGCACAGTGATGGGTACCCATTATCACAAGTACGGTGATGGGTTCCCATTATCACAAGCACAGTGATGGGTACCCATTATCACAAGCACAGTGATGGATACCCGTTATCACAAGCACAGTGATGGGTACCCATTATCACAAGCACAGTGATGGGTACCCATTATCACAAGCACAGTGATGGGTACCCATTATCACAAGCACAGTGATGGGTACCCATTATCACAAGCACAGTGATGGGTACCCATTATCACAAGCACAGTGATGGGTACCCATTATCACAAGCACAGTGATGGGTACCCATTATCACAAGCACAGTGATGGGTACAAATTATCACAAGCACAATGATGGGTACCCATTATCACAAGCACAATGATGGGTACCCATTATCACAAGCAGTGATTGGCACCCATTATCACAAGCACAGTGATGGGTACCCATTATCACAAGCACAGTGATGAGTACCCATTATCACAAGCACAGTGATGGGCACCCATTATCACAAGCACCGGGGTTGGCACCCATTATCACAAGCACAGTGATGGGTACCCATTATCACAAGCACAGTGATGGGCACCCATTATCACAAGCACAGTGATGGGTACCCATTATTATCATGTGGGAGTTCGACACGTGGATTAGGTAAGAAATACTCACGTAGGCTGTTATTACGTATAATTACAGATATGTGGAGAGAGCCCTGCAGCCGTACCTATCTCCTTGCTCACACTCGTAACACTAACTGACTGGCCGCCCACGTACCCATAGAGGGTCTTTGAATAATGCCAGATCAGCGCAATATGAATAGACAGTGACTCAGGCAGAGACGGTTGGTCGTTGAGTCAACGGTACACTGGTTACTGGTAACTGGTTACTACTACTGAGAGCTCGGCGACGCTAACGTATGTCGTCCCGACATACAACTAATACAAACTAGAGATGGCAGGTATACGGCTTGGGCTGATTCTATACAATGTCGAAGTACACAACAATTAAACATTATAACATACATAAGTAGAACATTGGAATGAAAGCTTACGTAACTGAAACTGTAATGCAATACAAGGTATAATATAGCACAATTTAAAACTCAACAAATGAACAACGAACTCAACGTTGAGATTACAAGTGATAAAAAAAAAATTTTGATCGATCGATCTGTATTCATGTGATCTACGGATTCTGAGGAAGGAATATATACAAAGAAAGAGTGTTTAACAGAAAGGCAGATTCGGTGCACTCAAATCTAGACTGTTAACTCTCAGAATGCGGAGAGAACATGAACACAAAAAAAAATTCTTGAATACTGATAAGTTGATACTGTAATTATTCATCTATACAGGTTATTTACATTTAACCCCAACTCTGCTAGGGTGAGATTGACATATGCAGAATGGGTGTCATCTCTGGGAGGATCAAACTCTGTAGCATTGGCTAACTCATGCTGTATTTGAGGCAAATCTGAATTGGAAGTTACAAATGATACTTGAGGATTTCTCAATACTTGTCGTGTACGTAGGGAATAACGACATTCAGGTTGATCGTCTGACTGAGTATCAGAGGAAGAGAGTACAGGATCAGGAGGATTGTCAGAGTCTGTCACAATAGTCTGGGTTGGAACATCATTATCATCACATACTAACTTCATATGATCTAAATGCGATTCTTTATACTGACCAGTACTAATCTCTCTAACCTTATACTTATTACCAGTGATATGTTCAACTACTCGATAAGGACCAACAAACTTTTGATCAAGCTTTGGCATTGCAGACGTTTTGTTAAAGTTAATCAGCATAACTCTCGAACCTACTTTGATTTTGGATGGCTTTGCTCGAGTGTTTGCGACTCTTGTAAATTCTGCTGTTGATTTATGAAGTGTTTCACGGATTCTTCTAAAAACACTTTGAGCTAAGCTGGTACGAGTTGCTATGAAATCATCAGGGTTGTAATTTGGTTTCGGATTAGAATATAACAACTCATAAGGCAAACGTTTATCTACACCATACAATGCATAATGTGGAGTGTCACCTATAGAAACATTGTAAGCAGAATTTATAGCACACTGCACATCAGGTATAACTTCATCCCAAGTTTCACTGTTGGGATTGATAGTGGCTCTCAAGACATCAAGTACTTTCTTATTGGTTCTTTCTGCTAACCCATTGCTGGCAGGATGATGAGGAACAATGGTGGATTTAGAGATCTTGTACAAGGTACACAAATTTTCAAGAATCTCATTACAGAATTCACCTCCATTATCTGTTACTAGGGACTTAGGAGTGGTATGCCTGCAGATAATGCGTTCTTTAAACGCTTTAGCTACTGTCTCGGCAGTCTTATCTGCAATAGGAACTAACTCACAATATCTGGTGAAATGGTCTACCATAACACACAGATGTTTGTTGCCTTGGAGGGAACATTGGAAATTAGTTAACAAATCTAGCGCAACTCTTTCCCAAGGTTCGCTAGTAGTTGGATATACTTGGATTGGGTTAGGACCATTAGCATTGCCTTTATGTTGCATGCAGACACTACATTTCTTAACATACTCAGAAATATCAGTTGCCATACGAGGCCAAAAGTATTTCAATCTGGCTTGTTTTACTGAACGATCCATACCAGGGTGTGCAACACCTGGTACATCGTGAACTAGCTGTAAGGCTACATTCACTAGTGACTGTGGAATTACTAACTGGTATACTCTTCTGCTAGGAGTACCCAACTCGGCTGTTCGATACAGTAATTCTTGGTTCATGACAAAGTCACTGATGGGTGCTGGTGGCTTCACAGTCAGAATAAGATCTTCCTGGAGCAGGAATCGAATCACACCAGACCACATGGGATCTGTTCGTTGAGCATTCTTTACATCTTCAGCACTAAATGGAGGGTCTGCAGTTACTATACTAACATGTCGCGATAAGGCATCTGCGACTACATTTGACTTGCCAGGTAAATGCTCAAAGGTGGGATTGAATTCTTGGATAGTCAAGGTCCATCTGGCTAACCTTCCAGTAGGTTGTTTGTTCTGGAATAAGGGTATCAGTGGAGCATGGTCTGTCAAGACATGAACAGAGTACTGATAAATAATGTCTCGGAAGTGCTTTAAAGACCATACTATTGCTAAAGCTTCTTGCTCAGTTACTGTATAATTATGTTCAGCCTTTGTAAGGACTCGGCTAGCAAATGCAACTGCGTTGTACTTGCCATCGGTCTTCTGAGCTATTACGGCACCTATGCCAATTGAACTAGCATCAGTTGTCAGATAGAAAGGCTTAGAAAAATCTGGAAATTTCAAAATTGGAGCAGATGTTAGCTTTTCTTTTAGAGTTTGGAATGCTCTTTCTTGACGGAAGGTCCAAACAAAAGGAGCATCTTTCTTAAGCAACTCAGTTAGAGGAGCAGCTATGGAAGAAAAATTGGCAATGAAAGATCTATAAAAACCTGCTAAGCCCACAAAGGATCTTACGGCATCAGCAGTTTTGGGAGTTGGAAAATTTAGTACTGCAGTTACTTTACTTTGGTCAGTCGTAACCCCTCTAGGAGTGACTACGTGACCAAGAAACTTAATTTCTGATCTGAAAAATTGACATTTAGACAGTTTGATCTTTAAATTGGCTTCTTCAAGCTTACCAAGTACTACATCAAGTCTTTTCAAGTGTGTATCCACGTCTTTAGACATGACAATTACGTCATCTAAGTACACCATAAGTGCATTACCTATGAGACCTCTAAAAATATTAGTCATGAGCCTTGAGAACGTGATAGGGGAAGATCGTAATCCAAATGCCATACGGAGGAAGTGATAATGACCTGTAGGAGTGGAGAATGCAGTTAGCTCTTGGCTGTCCTCGTGAAGAGGGACTTGCCAAAACCCTTGTAACAAATCCAGGGTTGAAAAGACTTTGTTATCTCCGATATTACGTAAAAGATCACCCAGTACAGGGAGTGGAAAGCGATCTGGAATGGTTTTCGCGTTTAACTTCCTAAAGTAAATTACTGGGCGCCAAGTACCATCCTTCTTAGGTACTAGTATCAAGGGTGCATTCCAAGGTGAATTGCTAGGTGCAATAACTCCATCATCAAGCATTTGATTGATCAATTCTTCTGCGACAGCAACTTGTGAATGAGGCATTCTGTACGCAGGTATGTAGATAGGTCTAGTACCAGGTTCAAGTGGAATACGATGGGACAATAAGTTCGTTATACCCATCTTCTCACCTGGTAAAGCAATGGCTTTATGACGTTTGTTCAACAGAGTCAACAAACGCTTGACTTCATCTGGGAAGTCAGTGGGAGCTAAGTCTTTCTCCTCAACTGGTGGAACAGATTGATCCAGTGAAGTGGATGAGGTCTCCCCGGTAGAAATAGCACCGACCCACTGGTCAGGTGACAACTCATCCTCTACCTGAACAGGGTAAGGATAGTGAACAAGGTCAACAAGATTGGTATTTGCTCTGAGGCGAACACTGTGACCAGAAGTGTTGGCCAGGTAGAAATGGATCTTACTATCTCTTACAACATGTAAGGATGGTTCAACAAATAGACCTTTTACTTTGCAGGAATCACTGTCAACTAGGACGTTATCACCATCTGGAACACTAGGAACAACAACAGACACTCTAGTGAGAGCACTAGCCGCAACAGAAACGTCTTTCTGCAGACGGCAGGTGACATCAACAAGAGATGGCATTACTAGTTTCAAGTAATCGTTTTCCGACAAGGCGTCCCCTGTGGAGAAACTACTACTCGAACTAGCAGGCATTGCAGGGATAGGTTGTGCACTCAAGGCAGTCTGAGCGTCCTCGGACACTTGAGGCATCGGACTATCCTGCAAATCTGAAGGTATAGGTGGAACACTGATGGGAGTGACAGAATTACCAGTGCCTGACCGCTTGGGTACGCTACTGGAGAATGCATTAGTTTGTAAGGACATAATCCGTACATCATACTCTGCAGCAGTATAACAGATTTCTGATCCAAGCTGGTAACCCCAGAATGGAACGATCAAGTCGTCAATTTGGGCATGCCATCGATAAGGGTCGAGCACAATGCGTAAGTCTCGCATGGAAGCAAATCCCAGTAGAAGGTCACCAGGAAAAGTAATCTGGTCGACAACAAGGAAGGAAACAGTGAAGTCTCTACCTTGGATAGAAAAGGTTAGGGAAGTCCGACCTCGGACACGCAGGTGAGAACCAGATACTCCACTAAGGGAGGACACATGAGTCGGTTCTACGAGAAGGACATGTCGTAACTTCTTATCCTTAAACAAACTAGACCTAATAATATTGACTTGCGCACCAGAGTCCATGAACAAATGAACGGGCGCATTATAAACAGATGCTTGCACTATAGGGCCTATGGTTGCATTGGAAGTTATGTGCAAACAAAAAGGTGGATTGTCATCAGAAAAGACTTGTTCTACTTCATCCCCAAAATCATCTATGTCAGAGACATGTGAAGCAACATCATCAGCAGGGTTGTCATTCTCGAGACTGCTTAAGGCTTCAAAGGAATTGTGAACGGGGATGGTGTACTCATTATCACCTACTGTTACCATGGGACGGTTTGACTGGGGCGCTCGAATTCCCCCGAATTGGAAGAACGAGCCTGGTTCTGGTTAGTTTGAGAATTGGAAGAATGAGCCTGGTTCTGGTTATGTTGAGAACCACGATATCTGTTTCCTCTACGGGTTCTGCGGTTGGAACGAGCACGGAAAGACCTAGAGTACTGAAGGTTATAGAGAGCATTGCACTCTGATGTGTCATGTCCATGTATTCTATGATAAGTACAGTAGGGAAGATCTGGGTACTCATCATCAGTACGACGTCTCTTAGGGTAACTATCAGGACAATTAATTGCAATATGGCCACGGAAACCACAGTTGTAACAATTCCGCCGACTATGGTTACTGAATGTACTATGAATACTACGAGGTGTATAACGACTCTGTACACTGGTTCTTGGTGATCTCTGAGATGGTTGACGACCACGATTTGTCTCTGTGGCGCAAACAAGAGGTGGTGCAGACTGAGGCATATGTGTGACATTACTTTTGATACAAGGGAAAGTACCCTGGGGGCACAAGGAACGTACATGATTTAAGGCTGTAAGTGGTTCCATCGTCACAGTTGGAGGATGAGCCTCATAAGCACACACGGAAGCAGGTGGCATTAGTTCTTTAATTGCTCCAAAAGCTGCTATTTTAGCAAGTGATTCTGTAAATGGTTTAGCCTCTTCAGGGAGAAAAGATGATGATTGGACAGCATTGATAAATGATGATAAAAGTTTGTCTAATCTAACAGCAAATGCACTCAACGATTCATTACTCATGGGTGTAGCATTCACTAGTTCCCTAAGAACGACATATGGATCAGCTGTTTTTACTGGGACAAGGAAAGAGCGAATCAGTTCCTCATATTGTGACCACTTAGTAAGATTCCTGAAGTCTCGCATATCAAGGAGATCAACAACGTGAACAGCAGCAGGGGATCGATAAAGAGCTTCTTTAGCAAGTCTGATAAGACTTTCCTCTGAAGGAGGACCTTCACCTAGAGCACTAGCACGAGAACGAATGGCTGCAAACCATGCTTCAAGACTATGTACATGGCCATTGAATAAAGGTAACGCATCAAGGGAATCACGAGTATAACTATAATATCTCGGTGTCTGAGTCGGTCTGTCAGTCGGTAAGGAACTGTGAGGACTGATGACAGGAGCAGCAATAGCCTGAGAGGTCTGAGTGTCGACATTCACTAAAGTATCACTTGACGGTATGTGAGACATAATGGCAAAGTAGCACGAGAACAAATAAGGCAAAAATAATGAGCAATAAAAATGATATAAAATTCTAGAATTGAAATAAAAGATATACAACTAATTCTGCAGAAGTAATAAAAAAAATGTCTAAGATACACTGCAAGAGGAAGGACAACTCAAGGTCAAGAAAAAAATTTACATTGAAATATACAAGTAAAAATATTACTGGAGACTGAATTAAATGCAAAATGAGCTGTCTTTACTCTTGCTAATAAAGAAATTAATTAATTAAATTTTAAATCAAAGTAAAAGTATAAAATAAAATTATTAAATTGTTAACTGGGAAATTTAAGTATTTTCTAAGAATGCATAGACAAAATTAAAATATAATTCATAAAAATATCAATAAAAGAAAATTCACTGCAGAACAAGTGCAACAAAATAATTCACTGTAGAACAAGTGCAACAAAATAAAGTGTAGAAATAATCACTGCAGTAATAAAGTGTCACTGGGAAAACTCAGGTAAAATAATGAAATAAAATTAAGAAAAAAAAATAAACTGATTGAACACTTTAACTCTTAATTGTAAATTAGACAAAACAATTTACTCAAGCAGAGTAAAGAAAACACTTTATGTTAAAAGTAATCAAAATTTCATCAAGAATGAATTTGTTCAAAGAAATATAAAAATATGAATAAAATAAAATAAAGGAACAAAACGGGTAGTGTTACACTTACAGTGGCAGGGCACACAACAGTATTAGTATATTCTTACAACAAAATCTTGCTGTGACTGATACGACAATACAACAAAATCTTGCTGTGACTGATACGACAATACAACAAAATCTTGCTGTGACTGATACGACAATACAACAAAATCTTGCTGTGACTGATACGACAAAAATTTGCTGGCAAAAATAATGGTACACAGTCTGCGAAAAAAATTAGAGGAATGAGACACTGCTGGCATACGAAAAAAAGACACACATAGAAATAAATGGATAATTTGGTATACTGGGGTGAATATCACTGCATGAAATACAATGACAATTACTGGAGAATACAACGCTGAAAGAATACAATAAAAAAAATTGAATCACTTCACACAGAGTGACTGACTGGTACACTACACAATAATACTTACTACAGACAGGAGTAGCATAAAGAAAAACACAGAATAAAAAATATAAGATAAGTGAAAACACTGAAAAATATTGTAAAAATAATGAGTCAAAGAAATACTGCGTTTACACTGAAAACACAAGGTTTAGAGTACACAAGCAATTTACTATAAATGTCTCACACACGCAAATGTCTTTAAATGCAAGAAAAATGTCTCTAAATTATCACTGAAGTCTGTAGTAGTTGGGTGATTACTGGTGATGAGGGTAGGATGTAGGTTGTCCTGCGCGGCGAGGGCTGACGTCTCCTACACTCACTGTTGTCGGAAGAAATACGCGTTCTCGGGGAACTCTCATAATTGGGTTTTATCGTTGGTGCTCACCTACAATCTCTTGACCAATTATGTGAGCCAAAACAGTATTAGGACCCGGTACAAGGGTACAAACAACCACAGGTAGATGAGGTGGGTGGCTGGTGGTGGTGATTTATGGTGGGTGGGTGAGAGTATGGTGGGTGGCTGAGAGTATGGTGGGTGAGAGACTCTCTGGCGGACGCACTGGCGCGCGCTCCACTACCCACGAAGGTGGCTTGATAAGCCACTATGCCACAGGAATGGTGAAAACCACTCTTAGCATCCAACAGGGAGCACAAAGCGATATAGACAATACTTCAGAGGAACTTGGCTTACTTCTTACTGCGTGGCTTACTTCTCTCTCTCAGCTGGGTTAGAAGCTGGGTTGGCTGACTGGCTTACCCCACGAGAATGGCTGACTGGAAGACGTGTAACGATGCACAAAGCATGGAGGAGCAGTTGGATGACAGGAGACAGGCTGGATGATAGGCTGACTGGCGTTCACTTCCACAGTCTGGCTTACTGACTGGCTTAATTGCAAAATCCGGGTCAACCCCTCGGAGATTAAAGCAATTAGCACACGAACTAAGCCAGGAAGCTTGAAACGGCTGCAACAGGCTTGCAGGCTGGAGGTGGTGAGTGAGGGTAGTGGCTGGTGGTGGGTGGTTCACCTTTGACCCTGCCGCTACTCACAAACAGCCTTCTAACTTCTTGAATTACCCTTAAAAACGTAAATCCACGCTCCACACAGCTGTCACCATTTATCATGTGGGAGTTCGACACGTGGATTAGGTAAGAAATACTCACGTAGGCTGTTATTACGTATAATTACAGATATGTGGAGAGAGCCCTGCAGCCGTACCTATCTCCTTACTCACACTCGTAACACTAACTGACTGGCCGCCCACGTACCCATAGAGGGTCTTTGAATAATGCCAGATCAGCGCAATATGAATAGACAGTGACTCAGGCAGAGACGGTTGGTCGTTGAGTCAACGGTACACTAGTTACTGGTAACTGGTTACTACTACTGAGATTATCACAAGCACAGTGATGGGCACCCTTTATCACAAGCACAGTGATGGGTACCCATTATCACAAGCTCAGTGATGGGTACCCATTATCACAAGCACAGTGATGGGTACCCATTATCACAAGCACGGTGATGGGTACCCATTATCACAGGCACAATGATGGGTACCCATTGTCACAAGCACATTGATTGGTATCCATTATCACAAGCACGGTGATGGGTACCCATTATCACAAGCACAGTGATGGGTACCCATTATCACAAGCACAGTGATGGGTACCCATTATCACAAGCACAGTGAGGGGTACCCATTATCACAAGCACAGTGATGGGTACCCATTGTCACAAGCACAGTGATGGGTACCCATTATCACAAGCACAGTGATGGGTATCCATTATCACAAGCACGGTGATGGGTACCCATTATCACAAGCACAGTGATGGGTACCCATTATCACAAGCACGGTGATGGGTTCCCATTATCACAAGCACAGTGATGGGTACCCATTATCACAAGCACAGTGATGGATACCCGTTATCACAAGCACAGTGATGGGTACCCATTATCACAAGCACAGTGATGGGTACCCATTATCACAAGCACAGTGATGGGTACCCATTATCACAAGCACAGTGATGGGTACCCATTATCACAAGCACAGTGATGGGTACCCATTATCACAAGCACAGTGATGGGTACCCATTATCACAAGCACAGTGATGGGTACCCATTATCACAAGCACAATGATGGATACCCATTATCACAAGCACAATGATGGGTACCCATTATCACAAGCAGTGATGGGCACCCATTATCACAAGCACAGTGATGGGCACCCATTATCACAAGCATAGTGATGGGTACCCATTATCACAAGCATAGTGATGGGTACCCATTATCACAAGCACAGTGATGGGTACCCATTATCACAAGCACAGTGATGGGCACCCATTATCACAAGCACAGTGATGGGTACCCATTATCACAAGCAGTGATGGGCACCCATTATCACAAGCACAGTGATGGGCACCCATTATCACAAGCATAGTGATGGGTACCCATTATCACAAGCATAGTGATGGGTACCCATTATCACAAGCACAGTGATGGGTACCCATTATCACAAGCACAGTGATGGGCACCCATTATCACAAGCACAGTGATGGGCACCCATTATCACAAGCATAGTGATGGGTACCCATTATCACAAGCATAGTGATGGGTACCCATTATCACAAGCACAGTGATGGGCACCCATTATCACGAGCACAGTGATGGGCACCCATTATCACAAGCACAGTGATGGGTACCCATTATCACAAGCACAGTGATGGGCACCCATTATCACAAGCACAGTGATGGGTACCCATTATCACAAGCACAGTGATGGGCACCCATTATCACAAGCACAGTGATGGGTACCCATTATCACAAGCACAGTGATGGGCACCCATTATCACAAGCACAGTGATGGGTACCCATTATCACAAGCACAGTGATGGGCACCCATTATCACAAGCACAGTGATGGGTACCCATTATCACAAGCACAGTGATGGGCACCCATTATCACAAGCACAGTGATGGGTACCCATTATCACAAGCTCAGTGATGGGTACCCATTATCACAAGCACAGTGATGGGTACCCATTATCACAAGAACAGTGAGGGGTACCCATTATCACAAGCACGGTGATGGGTACCCATTATCACAAGCACAGTGATGGGTACCCATTATCACAAGCACGGTGATGGGTACCCTTTATCACAGGCACAATGATGGGTACCCATTGTCACAAGCACAATGATGGGTATGCATTATCACAAGCACGGTGATGGGTACCCATTATCACAAGCACAGTGATGGGTACCCATTGTCACAAGCACAGTGATGGGTACCCATTATCACAAGCACAGTGAGGGGTACCCTTTATCACAAGCACAGTGATGGGTACCCATTGTCACAAGCACAGTGATGGGTACCCATTATCACAAGCACAGTGATGGGTATCCATTATCACAAGCACGGTGATGGGTACCCATTATCACAAGCACAGTGATGAGTACCAATTATCACAAGCACGGTGATGGGTTCCCATTATCACAAGCACAGTGATGGGTACCCATTATCACAAGCACAGTGATGGATACCCGTTATCACAAGCACAGTGATGGGTACCCATTATCACAAGCACAGTGATGGGTACCCATTATCACAAGCACAGTGATGGGTACCCATTATCACAAGCACAGTGATGGGTACCCATTTTCACAAGCACAGTGATGGGTACCCATTATCACAAGCGCAGTGATGGGTACCCATTATCACAAGCACAGTGATGGGTACCCATTATCACAAGCACAATGATGGATACCCATTATCACAAGCACAATGATGGGTACCCATTATCACAAGCATATTGATGGGTACCCATTATCACAAGCACAGTGATGGGCACCCATTATCACAAGCACAGTGATGGGTACCCATTATCACAAGCATATTGATGGGTACCCATTATCACAAGCACAGTGATGGGCACCCATTATCACAAGCACAGTGATGGGTACCCATTATCACAAGCACAGTGATGGGCACCCATTATCACAAGCACAGTGATGGGTACCCATTATCACAAGCACAGTGATGGGTATCCATTATCACAAGCACAGTGATGGGTACCCATTATCACAAGCATAGTGATGGGTACCCATTATCACAAGCACAGTGATGGGCACGCATTATCACAAGCACAGTGATGGGCACCCATTATCACAAGCATATTGATGGGTACCCATTATCACAAGCACAGTGATGGGCACCCATTATCACAAGCACAGTGATGGGTACCCATTATCACAAGCATATTGATGGGTACCCATTATCACAAGCACAGTGATGGGCACCCATTATCACAAGCACAGTGATGGGTACCCATTATCACAAGCACAGTGATGGGCACCCATTATCACAAGCACAGTGATGGGTACCCATTATCACAAGCACAGTGATGGGTATCCATTATCACAAGCACAGTGATGGGTACCCATTATCACAAGCATAGTGATGGGTACCCATTATCACAAGCACAGTGATGGGCACCCATTATCACAAGCACAGTGATGGGCACCCATTATCACAAGCACAGTGATGGGTACCCATTATCACAAGCACAGTGATGGGCACCCATTATCACAAGCACAGTGATGGGTACCCATTATCACAAGCACAGTGATGGGTACCCATTATCACAAGCACAGTGATGGGTACCCATTATCACAAGCACAGTGATGGGCACCCATTATCACAAGCACAGTGATGGGCACCCATTATCACAAGCACATTGATGGGTACCCATTATCACAAGCACAGTGATGGGCACCCATTATCACAAGCACAGTGATGGGTACCCATTATCACAAGCACAGTTATGGGTACCCATTATCACAAGCACGGTGATGGGTTCCCATTATCACAAGCACAGTGATGGGTACCCATTATCACAAGCACAGTGATGGATACCCGTTATAACAAGCGCAGTGATGGGTACCCATTATCACAAGCACAGTGATGGGTACCCATTATCACAAGCACAGTGATGGGTACCCATTATCATAAGCACAGTGATGGGTACCCATTATCACAAGCACAGTGATGGGTACCCATTATCACAAGCACAGTGATGGGTACCCATTATCACAAGCACAGTGATGGGTACCCATTATCACAAGCACAGTGATGGGTACCCATTATCACAAGCACAAAGATGGATACCCATTATCACAAGCACAATGATGGTACCCATTATCACAAGCAGTGATGGGCACCCATTATCACAAGCACAGTGATGGGTACCCATTATCACAAGCACAGTGATGGGTACCCATTATCACAAGCACAGTGATGGGCACCCATTATCACAAGCACAGTGATGGGCACCCATTATCACAAGCACAGTGATGGGTACCCATTATCACAAGCACAGTGATGGGCACCCATTATCACAAGCACAGTGATGGGTACCCATTATCACAAGCACAGTGATGGGTACCCATTATCACAAGCACAGTGATGGGTACCCATTATCACAAGCACAGTGATGGGCACCCATTATCACAAGCACAGTGATGGGCACCCATTATCACAAGCACAGTGATGGGTACACATTATCACAAGCACAGTGATGGGCACCCATTATCACAAGCACAGTGATGGGTACCCATTATCACAAGCACAGTGATGGGTACCCATTATCACAAGCACAGTGATGGGTACCCATTATCACAAGCACAGTGATGGGTACCCATTATCACAAGCACAGTGATGGGCACCCATTATCACAAGCACAGTGATGGGCACCCATTATCACAAGCACAGTGATGGGTACCCATTATCACAAGCACAGTGATGGGTACCCATTATCACAAGCACAGTGATGGGTACCCATTATCACAAGCATAGTGATGGGTACCCATTATCACAAGCACAGTGATGGGTACCCATTATCACAAGCACGGTGATGGGTACCCATTATCACAAGCACAGTGATGGGTACCCATATTTCTTGTTCAGGCTCCGGAAATAAATATATATATATATATATATATATATAATGTCGTGCCGAATAGGTAAAATTGGTCAATTAGCAAGAACTCACTTGAAATTAAGTCCTTTCTAAAAAAAAATTCTCTTATACATTTAAAGATATATTTTTTTATTTATGTTAATGTACAAATTATTTTGTACCAAAAGCACCTTAGAAAACTTATCTAACCTTATTATAACAAGCGCAATTTAATTTAAACTAATGAAACTAAATATATTTTAGATAAGTTTACAATAATTTAATAAACAAACACAATGAAATATATTTATTATGTTAGGTTCAGAATGATTTTTTGCGAAATTATTGCATATACAAATTTTCGCTTGCCTTTTTCGGCAAGAACAACGTTGCTGCTTAAGCCAAAATAGCAAGTTTTACCTATTCGGCACGACATATATGTAAACACTACAAGCATATATTTAAACACTACAAGTACATATTTAAGCCCAACAGTCATTAGGAAAGGTTAGGTAAGGTTCGTCAGGATCCAGGACAAGTGTTTCCTGACCCGCCGTTGGAGCTTTTGGTCATCTGACCGAGGCCTTCCGCTGGCTTACCCCTCCATCTTTTTAAAAATTCTGGTCGTAGTTATAACGATTTAGTGAGAATCATTAATTTGAGCCCAAGAACACTAAGACCCGAGAGAGAGAGAGTACTGTGGTAGCTGGACTCAACACAGAAGGGAATAACGCGTGAGAGAGTACTCTGGTAGCTGGACTCAACACAGAAGGGAATAATGCGTGAGAGAGTACTCTGATAGTTGGACTCAACACAGAAGGAAATAACGCGTGAGAGAGTACTCTGGTAGCTGGACTCAACACAGAAGGGAATAATGCGTGAGAGAGTACTCTGGTAGTTGGACTCAACACAGAAGGGAATAACGCGTGAGAGAGTACTCTGGTAGCTGGACTCAACACAGAAGGGAATAATGCGTGAGAGAGTACTCTGGTAGCTGGACTCAACACAGAAGGGAATAATGCGTGAGAGAGTACTCTGGTAGCTGGACTCAACACAGAAGGGAATAATGCGTGAGAGAGTACTCTGGTAGTTGGACTCAACACAGAAGGGAATAATGCGTGAGAGAGTACTCTGGTAGCTGGACTCAACACAGAAGGGAATAATGCGTGAGAGAGTACTCTGGTAGTTGGACTCAACACAGAAGGGAATAATGCGTGAGAGAGTACTCTGGTAGTTGGACTCAACACAGAAGGGAATAACGCGTGAGAGAGTACTCTGGTAGCTGGACTCAACACAGAAGGGAATAATGCGTGCATAGCAAGGCAGAATAATTAGAGAAATGAGGGGAATTAATCAGCCACTGATAAACCAGTGAGGAGGTCAAGGATAATGAGAATGGAAATGACGATGCTGCGTGATGATAGCAGACGGAGATAATTACATCATTACCCTGTATGCTGATAGCACCAGCTGGAGGACAGATGGAACACAAGGCGGAGAGGGCGAGCAGCGAATAAAATTTCAGAGTTCATGCTGTGAATGAACGAACTTAAGTTTATGGTGTAAACCAGGAACGAACTTAAGTTTATGGTGTAAACCAGGAACGAACTTAAGTTTATGGTGTAAACCAAGTTTTGGGTGATATAACCTAAGTGTTAAAGGATATAAACCAAATTTTGCATGAAACAGACTCAGTTTTTGAGTGATATGAACCAAGTTTTACTTCTTATAAACCTCAAGTTCTGCAAGTTATAACTCTGAAGTTTATCCTGTTATAAAACTTAATTACAGAGTTCGGATATTTCTCAAAGACTAAATTAAACAGGCTAAATGCTTCTCAAACCCAAATTAAACAGTTGTGACATTGCTCAAAAGTCTCGGTGAACAGTCGAGGTATTTCTGGGCTAATATCAGTATTAAACAGATAGAATATCACTCACACAAGCCAGATGTTAAACAGCAACAACGGCAGTAGAAGCAACAGCAACAGCAGTAGAAGCAACAACAGCAGTAGCAACAACAGCAGTAGAAGCAATAACAGCATCAGCAGAAGAAGCAATAGCAACAGCATCAGCAGCAGCAGTAGAAACAATAGCAACAGTAGAAACAACATCAACAGCAGCAACAACAGTAGAAGCAATAGCAACAGCAGCAGCAGCAGCAGTAGAAACAACAGCAACAGCAGCAGCAACAGTAAAAGCAATAGCAACAGCAGCAGCACAAGTAGAAACAACAGCAGCAGCAACAGTAAAAGCAATAGCAACAGCAGCAGCACAAGTAGAAACAACAGCAGCAGCAACAGTAAAACAATAGCAACAACAGCAGCACCAGTAGAAACAACAGCAACAGTAGAAACAACAGCAGCAGCAACAGTAGAAACAACAGCAGCAACAGTAAAACAATAGCAACAGCAGCAGCACCAGTAGAAACAACAACAACAGCAACAGTATAAGCAATAGCAACAGCAGCAGCACCAGTAGAAACAACAACAACAGCAACAGTATAAGCAATAGCAACAGCAGCAGCAGCAGTAGAAACAACAGCAACAGTAGCAGCAACAGTAGAAACAACAGCAACAGTAGCAGCAACAGTAGAAACAACAGCAACAGCAGCAGGGCCATAACAGCAGTGACACAAAAGTAGCGGAAGCTGTTTCTTAAAACAGTTACAGCATCAAAATAACGAAAGCAGCGTCAAGAGCAGCAGCAATAACACTAGCAACAGAAACAGCCTCAGCAGCAACAACAGCAATAAACAAAACAGTAATATTTCCTAAACAATAAAGCGCACAGAAACAACACAGAGAAAAACACAAAGATTAAACTACCTTCGTAACCTCAACGGGAGTTTGTGTTGCCTGAAGTCTAATGGCGTCACTATTGCTCTTTCAGGACGTCATTAGAGCAATATTAATTCGTAAAAAAAATTACTGTTTTAGCCTCTAAATTTAGTTTCAGTCGTTCAAAGCTTTGTGAAACATGCGATGTTTTCAGCCTGACTGACCTAATGAGGTTTTAATTATTAAAATAGTGAAAGGGATTCAGAGTATGTTTTTGGCTTGCAGAAATTTGAGGGGGTGTACACACACACACACACACACACACACACAAACACACACACACACACACACACACACACACACACACACACACATATGTGTGTGTATGCATATATATGTAAATCTCCTCCCAGTGAAAATTAATTTACTAGGGATGGTGTGAAATTAATGAAGATGACCGGTAAGCTGGCAAAGCTTTAAGATAACTTGAATAAGCTGCAGGAGAACGACTACTTGAATTAAACGCTATTAAGAGCAAAATAATTACAGGAGAGGGAGTATAGGAAGCCAGGATACTTTATAACACTTGAGGCTGCAAGAAGAAAGATCTGGGAGTAGACACTTAGCCGAGCATATCACCTGACGTATATATCAACTACATAACTTCACGGAATATGCGAAACCATTCAAAATACTGATAGTACATGATACAGATTTGATGACTAAGACACATGTGCATCACTTGGGTATCTTTAATGCTGAAAATTTTCACCTCGACAGGCTTCTTCAGTCGAATACAGGCAAATATAACACAAGAAATAGTTTAAGTAATTTTGAGGTAATTAGTCCCTTAGTCTTGATAGAAGGTGATCAGTCCCTCAGCCTCACTGATCAGGCATACTGCACACAAATAACTTGCACATAAGAGTTTTTTATGCATTGTTCCAGTTACGGTATTGTGTCTTCTTATTCTTTATCAAGCATACAACCTGTAATAGAGTAGAGAAAACCAAGAAGTATGTCGCGGGACTGCTACCTTAGATTAGGTAAAGTTTGTCAGGAAACAGGACAAGTGTTTCTTAACGCCGGTCTGAGTCGTGTGATGACCCGCCGCTGGCTTACGAAACCGAGGAGGATGGACAATGAGGAGAGTCTCAAAAAAATTAAGATCAACCTAAGAACAGAATAGAGGTTGACCAGTGAGCACGTTAGTAGTTTGCAAAACATTCAGTTAAACTGGAGACAAATGCTGCAAAGGTGATAAGTGGAGAAGATGGCAAAACTGTAGAGTGGAGCTCTACTGCAACATTTCCCCTATGGAACATTCTTCTTAATCGACTAAAGAAGCTTCTTCCGTAGGAAAGTCTCAGTAAGGCTCCACTCTATAACTTTTGTTTTCCTCCATTCAGGGATTAGCAAGATAGGACCAAATAATTTAAGATGCAACAAAAGGGATCTAGAAGACACAGACGGCAGCTGGAGATACAGAAACCAAAGAGACATTACAAGATGCTTCTTCAGTTTACAGGTTGGTAAGAAATCAGAATTCACAAATAACCTCACTTAAGAGAGAGAAGCAATTTCAAGCGTAGAAATGAGAATCAGCTAGTGATTAAGAACAACGTCGGTGGTCAAGTGAAGTATAAAAGGCAGAGTTCAAAAAACTAGAATCGCCCCTTGAAAAACCTAACTTGATGAGTGTACACAAAATGAGTTACTCTCAACAAACCCTCACAACCAGCAGCTTTTTGCCTTTGTCTTGATGAGTAAAATATGAATAACAATTAAGTACACATGTTCCCGGAGCAAATAGGAAACGAGGAAGAAAAGGGAACAAAAAGATGAAAGATAGTTTTATGAGCTCGAACTGAAGAAGAGAATGAGAGATGAAGGATTGGATCCCAGTGAAGCACCTTTATTGGCTTTCTATATTGGCGGAGCTGACCTTGTGTGGACGGTGAACTTTCATTGATGGAAACATTACAGTGTGAGAATGGTTGATGGCAGAGGACCAAGAGGAGAGAGGAATTGTGTCCGCGTGTATCGGCCGAGTCTTTGGTTCCAACTTTGAATCAGTTTGGTGGAGAACCAGTTAGCTGTCTCCAGTTTCTGGATATGCTTAATCAAGTAATGCTGCATTCTCCAAGAGAGGCCTGAAATGTGTCATGAAATGTGTTGCTATAACTCAATAAGGTTCCTGAAAGCAAATCTGAAGTTGTCAGTATGGCGGAGAAAGTATTAATTTAGTGCACCTCTGGTGATTCATTCAACGTCTTACACTGTTCTTGAAAATACCTTATATCATCGAGGTGAAGATATCAGCAAGCAGTTACCACAGGGCCTCTGCTCATACTCTCGACATCCACCGTGGCACACTGTCGAGTCCCATTTCATTTGACTTATCCAATTCACTCAGTAGCAACACTCCTTCCCTTGTTGTGTGGATAGGGGGCACAGTCTCTATTGCCAAACTTTTCTATTTGACTTTCTGTTGCCACTCGCTTGACAGAGAACACATTACATCACTTGCTTGATTCCTTGAGGCAGCGTTGTATGATCCTAACGGTTTACGTTTGGGTCATAATAATAATAATAATAATAATAATAATAATAATACTCAGTTCCTTGAAGATTTTCTTGTCATTTGAGCTCTCCTGTTAATGGCTGGATATAATAATAATAATAATAATAATAATAATAATAATAATAATAATAACAATAATAATAATAATAATGATAACAACAATAATAATAATAATAATAATAATAATAATAATAATCAGCTCCTTGACTCTCTTGTCATTTCAGTTCTAAATAAAATAAAGGCACAATACCGCGACTAGAACAATACACAAATAACTCGGCCATAGGAGAGAGGAGCTTACGACGACGTTTCGGTCCGACTTGGGCCATTTACAACGTCTTCGTAAGCTCCTCTCTCCTATATGCGGGTTATATGTGTATTTCAGTTCTGTCAGTGATGTAGAGTAAAGTCTTAGCTTCTGGCTCTCGTGTATCCTGTCGCTACATCATATAAAAAAACGGGCTTGTGTTTGTGTATCGGTACAAATTACTTTTCTTCCCAGTTGCTCTCTGAGTTTCATGTTTCTCTGCCTAACGTTTAACAGTTCAGTACCGCTTTTTTTTCTATTTATTTGCACGCGTTTTTTCTTGGTCTGTTTCTCATCCCTCTATCCCTCTACCCCAGTCTGTAATAGGCTCCTTGCATGGAGCCTATTAATTTTAGGTCAACACAAGTTTTCCATCCTTTAAAATCTATAGCAAAAATCTAAAGCAGACACGGTAGGGCGTTACCATTGTGAAGTCAAACTACCTTCAGACTTGTTAGCGTCCGCCGCCTACTACAGGTCGTTCCACTCTTTTTTTCCCCCATTCTTACATTGAAGGAATATTTCATAAGATCCCTGTGTTGCTGGTCTGAGTGTTGAGCTTCCATCTTGCCCTCCTGATCTTGACCCTCTTGTCCAACAGTCGCTTCCTATTCACTGTGTCGATACTTTTAAGTGTCTGTTTGTCGTAATCATATCTGTGATTTTTCATTCTACCAGTGATGGGAGAGAAAGAGAGAGAGAGAGAGAGAGAGAGAGAGATTGCATAAAAATGTATTTGTTAGATAGTTTATTCACCTAAATGTACTCGCCTAAATGTGGTTATTGGGATCGAGGATGAACGCCATCTCTTGGTCCTGCCTTTTAAATCACTACCAATAACACGATATAAAAATGATCGTATATGCATTTGACAGCCTGAAGTCTTACATAACAATCTCATGAGCTGAAGAAATATTTCCTGACATCCCCATGGCTTCTGTTCCCATTTCCTATCTCCTAGATTTATGACTTTCCCAATTAGATTAACCTCCAATAACAACTTGCTCGACAAATTAGACACATGTGCAACTCTTGGGTATCTTTATTGAAGAAACGTTTCGCCCCACAGTGGCTTCATCAGTCCATACAAAGGAGAATCTTGAAGAACAGGAGGAGAATGAGGTAATCAGTCCCTCAACCTTGAGTCGATGTGGTCAGTCCATCAATCAACATGTCGGTTCTCTGAACCATTCATCTACAAACAACTTGCTCACCTAGTTTTACTAAGCTAATAGTGCCTGCAGAATAGATACTTTCTAAATCATACTGACACCTGGTCTTCAGGTTCCTGTCATTGTCTCCACCATGAAGGTCGTCCCACGTATGTACTTCCACGACAGTAAAGAATTTCCTAACCTCGCTATAATTCATCTGCACCGTCAGTTGCCATTATCTGCACTCTGCCTCTTCGCTTTTTTATATATAGTCTATCATCTCTCTCTCTCTCTCTCTCTCTCTCTCTCTCTCTCTCTCTCTCTCTTTGTTAATTAGTATTTTGTATATCATGATCATATCTCAATTTAGTCCTCCCTTGAGTTTCTTAAGACTGTCCCTTGAGCTTCAGCTCTCCACAGCTTCATCGTATGTCTCATTACGAACCATTATTTCCCTGCATCAACACTTTTTGTTCTTCACTTCATTTCCCTGTTCTCATCATCACTGAAGCTCGTGTCTCGCATAACGACTCTAGTAACATTCTCATGGAGGAGCTATATATGGATACTCAAAAATCCGGAAGAAAAATGAATTAATGTACAATTCTTATAGATTCCATCAGACGTTGGATTACTCCTTCATGATAAAGGTAATCGGTTAGTCATGAAAAGTACTCTGAAGGGATACGTAGAATGTAACTTAGGTATATCTGTTTCTAGGATTAGGAATAATGTTGGGAGAGAAGTAAATAATGAAAGTGAACTTTATAGGAATGCACTTAGAAGCCTGAGTAGATCTATCATCAACTAAGATAACATGAACGTAGATAAGTACGTTTATGGAGCAACTTGCAATGTGAACAGACTGTTGTTATAGTGGGAAGGTACCAAGTACTATCGGCAGTTTGGGAGACACACAGAGAGCTGGACAGATACCTAAAGTCGGTGCCGGATCAGCCGGGCTGTGGCTCGTACGTCGGACTGCGTGCGGCCAGCAGTAACAGCCTAGTTGATCAGGCCCTGATCCATCGGGAGGCCTGGTCGTGGACCGGGCCGCGGGGGCGTTGATCCCCGGAATAACCTCCAGGTATGTGACCAGCCCTGTGGTCACTATCTTGAACGATATGTGATTAACTGTCCACTTATTGAGAAATATAGAAATAGACGATTATAAGAGCCAGTGTGATATGTCAAGATATCTTATTAATGAAAATAAGATACCAGGTATATTAAGAAATTTTCCAAAATTTGCTTGTAACAGATATGTGAACTTTAGATATAAATCCATATGTACTCGTGCAAACCCTTAAGGGGCCTAGTTCCTAGGCCTTTTGTGTATCCATATTCCCTTGCTCTACCATCCACAGGATGGATATGAGGTACACAATAAACTAGCCACTTCGGCAGTCAAAATCTAAAAATTTCCGTTCCCCTTCCTCCTCACCAACACATTCTCTTTACATCACCTCCTCCAATCCTCCCCAAGACACACAGTGCACATTACTTTCAAGACACGCACACACACTCATGACACGCCCATGCGTACCTAACATGCAAATACGGACGTGAGAAATAGTTATCCATTGACGGGAAGGCTTGTGGAGGATCAGTCTCCAAAGTCTATTGATTACCTCATCGCTAACTAGACAGTTAATTCTGTCCCCTGGAGAGAGAGAGACAGACAGACAGAGACAGAGACAGACACACTCCTCGTCAGCACCTGCCATCAACACCTGCCACCAACACCTACACACAGTCTCCACCATCCGGGTGTGTACATTATCAGCAAACAGTTCTTGTCACTCTATACTTCTGACGTTTACTTCCTTCACGACTATATTTCCACCTTACCTTGAATATTCAGCTTCAACAACACCCATCTGTATTTAGGACTATTCACCTACAGGATGTTTCACTCGTAGGAGGCCCCGAGTTGCCATCTACTACAGGCATAATATACAAACAAAACGGTGAAGCTACGGGAGTGCCAACTCAGGGCCTCCTACGAGTGAAACGATCTGTAGTTTTCTACTCATTTTCGTCTAGAACTCCCATTTTCGTGTATCAGTCTTATTAAAAACAATTATTTCCCTCAGTGATAACATTCTTCTTTCATATCACACATTTATGGCTACGACCACAATATCTTCATTAATAAACACATCCCTGTCGACGATAATGCTAATCCTTATTTATACTACATCTGCCTCTATAATTATACAAACTTTCGCCTAGAACAGAACTCTGTCGGATATGTCATAGGGAAAGCCTGACTGTAAGAGTAGCGTTTTTCTCCTACCAATACCAGACGGAAGATCGAGCCCCCACCGCTCCTTGCACTGACTGACCCCTACAGACTTGCTCTGCACATAAATATATAATCATCGTCTGAAATACTGTTATGGACTGATGTCTCCTGGGTACACCTTTAGTCGAAACATAAATGCACGTAACTCTGTGCAGCATCCCTAAGCTGTATTACTGAATAAAAAATTTAAACCGTTGTGTTGATGCCTTTTAATGGAATTAATAATGTCATCGGTACTTTTAATATTTAGGATACAATATACAATTTAATAATAGCATAAGTGACGCGGACCCATAAACTCGCCTCTCGGGGAAGAAATCTAAACCTCGCTGATTATTTGATGTGGAAGTGAATGTGATCACACTTGTAGCCATTTTGTGGTGATGTGCTTAGGCAAGGATGATGTATACTGCGAGCCAAGGATGATGTACACTGCGAGCCAAGGATGATGTACACTGCGAACCAACGATGATGTACACTGCGAACCAAGGATGATGTACACTGCGAGCCAAGGATGATGTACACTGCGAACCAAGGATGATGCACACTGCGAGCCAAGGATGATGTACACTGCGAGCCAAGGATGATGCACACTGCGAGCCAAGGATGATGTACACTGCGAACCAAGGATGATGTACACTGCGAGCCAAGGATGATGTACACTGCGAGCCAAGGATGATGTACACTGCGAGCCAAGGAAGTCACGGGTCTTAATCAAACATAAATGATACCCCAGCCAGTCACGGGCTAAGGTAAACACTGGATGGCTAATGCAAATGTGATCTTAATATATAATAGCGTGTTGTTTTGTGTTAAATCTAACCTAACACTCCACCAAACTAGACAGGATATATACACCGAGAGGTGTATTTCTCTCAGAATTTATTCAGTCCCCATTTAAGGGATGAAAGTATTCTTGTCTGGTGGATAAGTGTTGCATGCAGCCTTAATGACCCTGCTGTAGTCCATAGGCTTTAGGTATCATTAATCATGTCACCTGGACTAGTCAACTAAAACATGTGGTTTGAATCTAGGAAGCGACATAAGTAATTTGAGGCTAGACCTGAATATAATGCTTCTAGTTTGTTGGTAACCAAATTCACTGTTGGAAGACATGAGTTTCCATCAAGATTAATGAATTGAACACATCGACTCCTGAGTTTCAGGGACTGATTACCCCAAACTCCTCCTCCCTTCCACCTTACCCTACAATGGACTGAAGAAGCCACTGGCTGGCGAAACGTTTCCAGAACAAAGATAACCAAATGCTGCATTTATCAACTTGTTGAAACCCTTAATTAACATGTCTTTCCAACCTCACTTTGAAATCAACAACGGCAGGGAGATAAGAGAAGCTGTACTGGCTAAGGAGTGACGGGTAGGAGAGAAGCACTAATATGTTTTGTCGTTAATTATGCAAATTTCAGGTGTTTAGGTTTTATTCCTTCATGAAAACATAATTGTATCTGGTTGGTGTCTCTTTAGATAACGTTCCGCCCAAGGCAGAGCTTCATTACTGCGTCTGCTCAGAGCGAAAACGTTTTCAAATTAACGCTTGTTCTGCTGGTGTCGTCAGTACGAATTTCCGCCGTGCCTGAATGTCGGGCTTTAGTTCCAGAACATTTGTTAGGTGTCTGTGTGGGGAGATGGGAGAGAAACTGCTCACATCTGACCTCATTAGACAAACAACCTGAGTGCATGACCGTACGTTTAGTGTATATACATCATTATCATTTTAAACGCATTTTAAACGCACTGTTATTTGAGAGGATTTGTAACTGGGTATTCCTTCAACGCAAATATTCATCACTGTTACATTATTATCCTTACAAGTGTATGTATACATTTACACTTTTAGTTTATGTATTTAATGTATTTAAACTCGTGGAGAAATGGTCTGGTGATACCGACAAGATGTGAAAAAAGACACTTGCGTACAGTTCAGGACATTTATTAAAGGAAACATTTCGCCACGAGTGACTTTTTCAGTCCTAATACAGAGATAACTAAGAAAACGAGTATATATTGTGGCAGGAGTCAGGCGAAGTGTCGTGTGGATACTACTACTACTACTACTACTACTACTACTACTACTACTACTACTACTACTACTACTACTACTACTACTACTACCACCACCACTACCACTACTACTAGTACCACTACTACCACCCACGCGACACACCAGGCTTCTGCCACTATATATACCCGTTTTCTTAGTTATCTCTGTATTAGGACTGAAAAAAACCACTCGTGGCGAAAAGTCACTCGTGGCGAAAAGTCACTCGTGACGAAAAGTCACTCGTGGCGAAAAGTTTCCTTTAATAAATGTCCTGAACTGTACATACGTGTCTTTCTCCACATTTAAACTCGTGTTTAGACCTCCACATTGTTACATGTATTGTTGACTGCGTGTTACGCTCCGCGTCATCATGTGGAAGATTGCTTGATTGACACCGTGGAGTCCGTCTTGACTGACACCGTGGAGTCCATCTTGACTGACACCGTGGAGTCCATCTTGATTGACACCGTGGAGTCCGTCTTGACTGACACCGTGGAGTCCGTCTTGACTGACACCATGGAGTCCATCTTGACTGACACCGTGGAGTCCATCTTGACTGACACCGTGGAGTCCATCTTGACTGACACCGTGGAGTCCGTCTTGACTGACACCGTGGAGTCCATCTTGACTGACACCGTGGAGTCCATCTTGACTGACACCGTGGAGTCCATCTTGACTGACACCGTGGAGTCCATCTTGACTGACACCGTGGAGTCCGTCTTGACTGACACCGTGGAGTCCATCTTGACTGACACCGTGGAGTCCGTCTTGACTGACACCGTGGAGTCCATCTTGACTGACACCGTGGAGTCCATCTTGACTGACACCGTGGAGTCCATCTTGACTGACACCGTGGAGTCCATCTTGACTGACACCGTGGAGTCCATCTTGACTGACACCGTGGAGTCCGTCTTGACTGACACCGTGGAGTCCATCTTGACTGACACCGTGGAGTCCATCTTGACTGACACCGTGGAGTCCATCTTGACTGACACCGTGGAGTCCGTCTTGACTGACACCGTGGAGTCCATCTTGACTGACACCGTGGAGTCCGTCTTGACTGACACCGTGGAGTCCATCTTGACTGACACCGTGGAGTCCATCTTGACTGACACCGTGGAGTCCATCTTGACTGACACCGTGGAGTCCATCTTGACTGACACCGTGGAGTCCATCTTGACTGACACCGTGGAGTCCATCTTGACTGACACCGTGGAGTCCGTCTTGACTGACACCGTGGAGTCCATCTTGACTGACACCGTGGAGTCCATCTTGACTGACACCGTGGAGTCCATCTTGACTGACACCGTGGAGTCCATCTTGACTGACACCATGGAGTCCGTCTTGACTGACACCATGGAGTCCATCTTGACTGACACCGTGGAGTCCATCTTGACTGACACCGTGGAGTCCATCTTGACTGACACCGTGGAGTCCATCTTGACTGACACCGTGGAGTCCATCTTGACTGACACCGTGGAGTCCGTCTGGCCGGCTGCCCTCTTCCAGAATTCATGGAATGCATTATACACGACTATATTTTAATTGGGTTTAGACAGAGACGACATTTTCTGAAATCTGAATTACGGATCTGATTTTATGAGGCTTCAACGTTTTTCACTGATAAGCCAATAAATGACCTTAGCACATAGACCGCCGTCAGGGTCTAAGCTTCTAGTGTAAAGCTGTTGCAGTATTCTGAGTTAGTGTCATTCTGGAATATAAACATTAGTGTTTGGTTTGACAGTGCTTAAGATACCCTGAAAAAACATGTGCTGAAGAACTGTGTGATATTGTAAATGATCCAAGTAGGACCGAAACGTCGTCTTAACCTCTCTGTCCTTTTGTGCCTTTTTGTTCTTTATTATTATTATTATTATTATTATTATTATTATTATTATTATTATTATTATTATTATTATTATTTTAAAATTTTATTTTCGTATTACTAATTATCATTTTATAGTTTTTATTTATTAATTTTATTATTATTATTATTATTATTATTATTATTATTATTATTATTATTATTATTAACGCAGACTTCATTTTTCTCACCTCTCCTTGTTCCCATTTCTTAAATTTTCATTCCTCCTTTCTCGTCCCTTACACAAATTTCATTTTTCCAACCTCTTGTTCCTCTTCCCTTCCTTCATTCTAAGTCCATCCTCTCGGTTCCTACTCCATCCCTCGCTCCTTCACTGGCTGATGGCGGGTGACCTCCATCACTTAAGTTGTCGTGAAGGATAGAGGCGCACATCCTTCCCATCTTCCTTCTAATATCCGCTCTGATGGATGCTGGCCCTCATCTCAGGCAGCCTTTTTCTCACTTAAGGCAGAGGATTAGCATAGGCCTCCGCGGTGATACTTTTCTGGGGAGATGGCGGAAAATATCTGCCCTGATTTCGTTTTTATAACTCCATGATATTTTTTTTTTTTTTTGAAGTGGCTTGAATTCTCCAAATTCCTGATTTTAATACAAATTCTGTATACAACATAACTGCTTTTAGTTATATTAATTCAATTAACCAGTCTCTAGCACAAATCTATTAACCAATCTCTAGCACAAATCAATTAACCAGTCTCTAGCACGAAACAATTAACCAATCTCTAGCACAAATCTATTAACCAATTAACCAATCTCTAGCACAAATCAATTAACCAGTCTCTAGCACAAATCAGTTAATCAATTAACCAATCTCTAGCACAAATCGATTAACCAGCCTCTAGCACAAAACAATTAACAAATCTCTAGCACAAATCAATTAACCAATTAACCAATCTCTAGCACAAATCAATTAACCAATTAACCAATCTCTAGCACAAATTAATTAACCAATTAATCACTCTCTAGCACAAATAATCAGTGGATCATCAAAGATTTTGCCCCGAAAAATGCTCATGTTGATTCTAGCCCTAAAATATTTCAGTTTTGTGGTGTAGGGGGTTGCCGCCCCCCGCTTTCCAGACCACCGCCTCATTCGTCCGTGCTAATTTTCTTCCCAGGTGCTGTATAAAAACGAATAGCTACAGGAAACAATGTTTCGGCAACAGGAGGTTATTGTAGGCGAAACGTCGTAGGATTAAAAGTTTTTTCCCTTGACTAAAAAACAATGCACCAGTTGACGAGTCATTCTCTAAATTATTGTGAAGTGACAAATGTTAAGTGAACTTATGTGACCTGAAATCCCCCCATGGGATTTCAGGTCACATGAGTGATGCAAGGAAGTGCACCTGTCCTCCTTGAGACTGTCTTCATTGTCTCCCACACTCCAGGCCTCTGTATGACTCCTATGCAGTTAGCGCTATCTCCTAAATTAATTTATATAACAGCAATAATAATAATTAATAATTCATATAATTAATAACAATAGAAATAATAATCTTACTTCCAAGGGTCACTAATCTCAAGACTAAAATTTTATGCAGTGATGAGCAACAAGAGTGTCAGGCACATTATACGTCCCACCTGTATGATCTTCTCGCCGTTTTATCTTTAAACAAATCACTCCGGTAATCACTGTCTAGACTAAATGATGGAGAAGTTACCGTTGCCGCGGGTTGCCTGCTATGGTTCCTTCTGTGTGTCTGTTTTCCTTCGAGTCACTGGTCCTGGAAATCCTTCCCAACTTTGCTGTTGGGCACTGAAGCTAAAACCTTGGGTAGCTTCAAGTATAGGGTTGTACCTGGGTTAATAAGGTTATCATTGATTATTTCCTTGGGTAACATGGGTTGGGCGAATATTTTTTTTTAAGTTGATTTGAGTTTGACAGGAACTTGCCAATTATGGGCCAGTAAGCCTGCTGCAGTGTTCCTCCTTTCCTACGTGTGTGTTATGTACTAGCGAGGCTGGACCTTGTATTCACCCTGGGTGACTCTGATGTAGAGGGACATTGAATATGAAAGGCCCCTCGGTGCTGGCAACAATGCAGTGCCGAGGTTCGATTACCTTGTGGAAGCGATCATTCTCTCTCTCTCTCTCTCTCTCTCTCTCTCTCTCTCTCTCTCTCTCTCTCTCTCTCTCTCTCTCTCTCTAGATATATCAACAACATTCAGGTGAAAATATTTAACAAAAGAAAATGCACTGACGTGGATCTTTTACAGCGCTTCTATAACAAAAAAAAAAGTCTACAATTTATGCCTCCCTGAAGGAGTCTTCCTGCAAGACCGTCCGTGGGGGCGCCTTCCTCCGCCAAGAATTTTTTATTTCTCCTCCTGTGACCGTGAGTTGCTTTCCTGACTATTTTTTTAGTTATGCTACATAAACATACAAACACATAAAAAAAATTGCCAGGCTTACAGAAGACTGTTTCCATGAATCTATTTTATTTCTCGTGCCTCTAGCATATATTTTTTTAGATCTATTTTTTGGGGTGCTTTATATGAAGAAATATTTTTTTTAAAAATATGATATTAATGGGATGCTAAAACGACATTTAGATGAATAAAACACATGTGCAGTACTTGGGTATCTTTAGTGTTGGGACGTTTCGCCCACTAGTGGCTTTATCGATCCATTATAGGCAACATTTTCTGAAAACGTTGGCAGACACGAATGAGTAATTTGACTGGCGAAACGTCTTCACCAGTATTACACAGGTCTTACTCATGAGTAACACACATGTGCAACAGCTGGGTATCTTTATTACGAACCGTTTCGCCTATATAGTAGGCTTCTTCAGTCGAATACGGAGGAGACAGCAGAAGCAGTGGAGAAGTAATGATATGATCAGTCCATCAACTTGAAAAAGTTTTAAGGAGGTCAGTCCCTCAGACTGGAAATATGTTCAGCTCTATAGTATTGAACAATGTAAAGTTGAGATCTTTCATACTTCTACAAATGAGGCGCAGAAAATCTAGTTGACGTTAAATGAGAAGCCTATTTGCAGAAGCAAGACGGTAGATACATGGGCCTTGCCCAGATCCAAATATTTTTGTGATTAGGCAAATATTTTTGCTAGTCGGTTTGGGTTTACAATAATAATCTTTATTTCTACAAGTACATGTAAAAGGTATACAGGCAAATTAGGTCAATTTGGTCCCCAGGATGCGACCCACGCCAGCCGATTAACACCTAGGTACCTATTTTAATGCCAGGTGGACATGGACAGCAGATGTTTTGGGGAAATCCTTCCTAATGTTTCTACCCGTATCGGGGATCGAACCATTTCCCTTAATGTGTGAGATGAGTCCGCTAGTATTACGGTACAGGAGAAAGACCTGTCTAGCATGGGCCATTAAGCCTGCTGCAGTGTTCCTCCTCTCTTAGGCTCGTAAACGGCGGATAAAGAACAAAGTTATGGTAGATGTCCTCTGCATCAAGATACTTTTATGTTCTTGTGAAGTAAATCGTTTAGAAAACTGACAAGTTGAAGAATGAGACTCTTGTGGAGTATTTGGGAGCCTTTATTGGGGAAACGTTTCGCCAGCCAGTGACTTCTTCAGTCCAATACTGAGAGGAACAGTGGAGGATTAGAAGGAGTTTGAGGTAATAAGTCCCTCAGGCTGGAGTCGATGTGTTCAGTCGGTCAGTCTTGATAAAAAATAGAACATATGTGCGGAGAAGTGTCAGAAACTGCTTCTGGTGTCACCTCTGTACATGACTGAAGAAGCCTACTATGTAGGAGAACCTTTTCGAAAATCAACATTCCCAACTGCTGCACATGTGTCTTACCTACGTGTCGGTATTGAATATTATTATTACTGTTATGTCGTGTTCATCTATAAAGTAATTTCGAGGCTGCCGGAAAATACTTGCTACAAGTTTTCCTGGAAACAAGCAGGAGAAAACTCCCACATCGCGTTTCAGGTTTCTGCGAGAATGATTCTGTGATCCTTCTTTTGTATTTCTGCACCTTGCTGCCAGCGAACCATCACCAACGCCTTCAAGAAACCAAAAAAAGAGAGAAATCCTGAGAGTGTAAGTTGCACGAGGCCGTGGGAAGTGTTGCCCTGGCATCTACAGGTGTTGCATCCTCTGTGTTGATGCCCTCAGTTGAGGAAAAAAATAGTTGGTGAAAAAGAATGAGAGAGTGTCCATCTACCGCACCTCCAGAGCCTCCAGCAATACAACAGAATTTCAAAGACTGATACAGTTCTTTGGAAACTTTTGTCAGAGAGCACAGCATGGATTCTTAGCACAAAGGACGCCTTCAACTGTTTGGCATGACCTACTTCCAGCAGTGGGTTCCGCCCACTGATGACGATGCCCTCAACTGCTGCACCTCATTTGACTCCTATATAAGCGACCATCTCCCTGCCTATGCTTCGGATATGTCAAGACTAGGCTGGTGAACGCCATCTAGGCCGAGGGACTGAGTACCTCGTCTTATACTCTCTCCAGTTTCAACACCTTCATATAACCTCTGTAGTGAATTCATGAAGCCACTGGTTACAGAAGCTTCTTTAGAATAAAGATATCCAGGTGTTACGCATATGTCTTGTTCATCAATAAAGATACCCAAGTGGTATACATGTGTTGTTCATCAATGAAGATAACCAGGTGTTACAGATGTTTTGTTCATCAATAAAGATACCAGGTGTTACGCATGTGTCTTGTTCATGAATAAAGTTACCCAGGTGTTACACATGTATCTTATTCATCATTGTTTCGGAATTATATACCATTACTGCTGTCAGACCTGACATCGCTGATCTAACCGTAACAGCGAGAGAGAAATCTATCCATCAACTACCTTTTTCACTGAACTCTCTCTCCCCCATCCTCCTCCCTCTCATCTTGATACCCCTCCCTCTCTTCCATCCCTCCTCACCGCCATCTCCTTCTCGTTTCTCCACCTCTGCTCCCTCACCGCCAACAAACATACACATCCTCCTCACACAATACACAGTAACACAAGCTTCAAGTGCAATCCGCTTGTTGATCTTGACGAATATGTGAAGGGTCACCACTGTCTGGTATGTTCTTGTAGCTGGGCTCTTCATGTACAAGTATTCTTGTAGCTCATCCTGGTATTGTTGTAGGAGTCACCATACACAGAAGGATGGTCACCACCAGTATTGTTGTGTGACCATACACAGAAGGATGGTCACCACCAGTATTGTTGTGTGACCATACACAGAAGGATGGTCAACACTGTGTTCTGTGACCTGCAACATAATTCATTAGGTAATTACCAGCTCATTGTCACACGGAATAAAAAGTGTTTGGCTTTTGAAGGCATCGATCATCAAAGCGACCATCTCTTTGTTGTTAGTAAGGGCGATAGTACAAGGCTGTTGCCGATGCTGTTTTCGCTGGTGCTGTTGCTGTTGCTGTTGCTGTTGCTATTGCTTTTCCTGCTACAGAAAACTCCAATATACTGATATATATCTGTCGTGCCGAATATGTAAAACTTGCGATTTTGGCTTAAATAGCAACGTTCTTCTTGCCGAATAAAGTAAGCGAAGATTTGTGTATGGAATACATTTTATTGTGTTTATTATCAAATTATTGTAAAATTATCTAAAATATATTTAGTTGGATTAGGCTAAATTAAATTGCGCTTGTTAGAATACGGTTAAGTAACTTTTCTAAGGTGCTTTTGGTACAAAATTATTCATTTTTACAGTTACATAAATGAAAAAAAAATTTAAATGTATAAGAGAAAATTTCAGAAAGTACATAATTTTAAATGAGTTTCTGCTAATTGACCAGTTTTACCTATTTAGCACGACATTATATATATAAATATATATATATATATATATATACATATATATATATATATATATATATATATATATATATATATATATATATATATATATATATATATATATTTTTTTTTCATTATCACACTGACCGATTCCCACCAAGGCAGGGTGGCCCGAAAAAGAAAAACTTTCACCATCATTCACTCCATCACTGTCTTGCCAGAAGGGTGCTTTACACTACAGTTTTTAAACTGCAACATTAACACCCCTCCTTCAGAGTGCAGGCACTGTACTTCCCATCTCCAGGACTCAAGTCCGGCCTGCCGGTTTCCCTGAATCCCTTCATAAATGTTACTTTGCTCACACTCCAACAGCACGTCAAGTATTAAAAACCATTTGTCTCCATTCACTCCTATCAAACACGCTCACGCATGCCTGCTGGAAGTCCAAGCCCCTCGCACACAAAACCTCCTTTACCCCCTCCCTCCAACCCTTCCTAGGCCGACCCCTACCCCGCCTTCCTTCCACTACAGACTGATACACTCTTGAAGTCATTCTGTTTCGCTCCATTCTCTCTACATGTCCGAACCACCTCAACAACCCTTCCTCAGCCCTCTGGACAACAGTTTTGGTAATCCCGCACCTCCTCCTAACTTCCAAACTACGAATTCTCTGCATTATATTCACACCACACATTGCCCTCAGACATGACATCTCCACTGCCTCCAGCCTTCTCCTCGCCGCAACATTCATCACCCATGCTTCACACCCATATAAGAGCGTTGGTAAAACTATACTTTCATACATTCCCCTCTTTGCCTCCAAGGACAAAGTTCTTTGTCTCCACAGACTCCTAAGTGCACCACTCACTCTTTTTCCCTCATCAATTCTATGATTCACCTCATCTTTCATAGACCCATCCGCTGACACGTCCACTCCCAAATATCTGAATACGTTCACCTCCTCCATACTCTCTCCCTCCAATCTGATATTCAATCTTTCATCACCTAATCTTTTTGTTATCCTCATAACCTTACTCTTTCCTGTATTCACCTTTAATTTTCTTCTTTTGCACACCCTACCAAATTCATCCACCAATCTCTGCAACTTCTCTTCAGAATCTCCCAAGAGCACAGTGTCATCAGCAAAGAGCAGCTGTGACAACTCCCACTTTGTGTGTGATTCTTTATCTTTTAACTCCACGCCTCTTGCCAAGACCCTCGCATTTACTTCTCTTACAACCCCATCTATAAATATATTAAACAACCACGGTGACATCACACATCCTTGTCTAAGGCCTACTTTTACTGGGAAAAAATTTCCCTCTTTCCTACATACTCTAACTTGAGCCTCACTATCCTCGTAAAAACTCTTCACTGCTTTCAGTAACCTACCTCCTACACCATACACTTGCAACATCTGCCACATTGCCCCCCTATCCACCCTGTCATACGCCTTTTCCAAATCCATAAATGCCACAAAGACCTCTTTAGCCTTATCTAAATACTGTTCACTTATATGTTTCACTGTAAACACCTGGTCCACACACCCCCTACCTTTCCTAAAGCCTCCTTGTTCATCTGCTATCCTATTCTCCGTCTTACTCTTAATTCTTTCAATTATAACTCTACCATACACTTTACCAGGTACACTCAACAGACTTATCCCCCTATAATTTTTGCACTCTCTTTTATCCCCTTTGCCTTTATACAAAGGAACTATGCATGCTCTCTGCCAATCCCTAGGTACCTTACCCTCTTCCATACATTTATTAAATAATTGCACCAACCACTCCAAAACTATATCCCCACCTGCTTTTAACATTTCTATCTTTATCCCATCAATCCCGGCTGCCTTACCCCCTTTCATTTTACCTACTGCCTCACGAACTTCCCCCACACTCACAACTGGCTCTTCCTCACTCCTACAAGATGTTATTCCTCCTTGCCCTATACACGAAATCACAGCTTCCCTATCTTCATCAACATTTAACAATTCCTCAAAATATTCCCTCCATCTTCCCAATACCTCTAACTCTCCATTTAATAACTCTCCTCTCCTATTTTTAACTGACAAATCCATTTGTTCTCTAGGCTTCCTTAACTTGTTAATCTCACTCCAAAACTTTTTCTTATTTTCAACAAAATTTGTTGATAACATCTCACCCACTCTCTCATTTGCTCTCTTTTTACATTGCTTCACCACTCTCTTAACCTCTCTCTTTTTCTCCATATACTCTTCCCTCCTTGCATCACTTCTACTTTGTAAAAACTTCTCATATGCTAACTTTTTCTCCCTTACTACTCTCTTTACATCATCATTCCACCAATCGCTCCTCTTCCCTCCTGCACCCACTTTCCTGTAACCACAAACTTCTGCTGAACACTCTAACACTACATTTTTAAACCTACCCCATACCTCTTCGACCCCATTGCCTATGCTCTCATTAGCCCATCTATCCTCCAATAGCTGTTTATATCTTACCCTAACTGCCTCCTCTTTTAGTTTATAAACCTTCACCTCTCTCTTCCCTGATGCTTCTATTCTCCTTGTATCCCATCTACCTTTTACTCTCAGTGTAGCTACAACTAGAAAGTGATCTGATATATCTGTGGCCCCTCTATAAACATGTACATCCTGAAGTCTACTCAACAGTCTTTTATCTACCAATACATAATCCAACAAACTACTGTCATTTCGCCCTACATCATATCGTGTATACTTATTTATCCTCTTTTTCTTAAAATATGTATTACCTATAACTAAACCCCTTTCTATACAAAGTTCAATCAAAGGGCTCCCATTATCATTTACACCTGGCACCCCAAACTTACCTACCACACCCTCTCTAAAAGTTTCTCCTACTTTAGCATTCAGGTCCCCTACCACAATTACTCTCTCACTTGGTTCAAAGGCTCCTATACATTCACTTAACATCTCCCAAAATCTCTCTCTCTCCTCTGCATTCCTCTCTTCTCCAGGTGCATACACGCTTATTATGACCCACTTCTCGCATCCAACCTTTACTTTAATCCACATAATTCTTGAATTTACACATTCATATTCTCTTTTCTCCTTCCATAACTGATCATTTAACATTACTGCTACCCCTTCCTTTGCTCTAACTCTCTCAGATACTCCAGATTTAATCCCATTTATTTCCCCCCACTGAAACTCTCCTACCCCCTTCAGCTTTGTTTCGCTTAGGGCCAGGACATCCAACTTCTTTTCATTCATAACATCAGCAATCATCTGTTTCTTGTCATCCGCACTACATCCACGCACATTTAAGCAACCCAGTTTTATAAAGTTTTTCTTCTTCTCTTTTTTAGTAAATGTATACAGGAGAAGGGGTTACTAGCCCATTGCTCCCGGCATTTTAGTCGCCTCATACGACACGCATGGCTTACGGAGGAAAGATTCTTTTCCACTTCCCCATGGACAATAGAAGAAATAAAAAGAACAAGAGCTATTTAGAAAAAGGAGAAAAACCTAGATGTATGTATATATATATATGCATGTGCGTGTCTGTGAAGTGTGACCAAAGTGTAAGTAGGAGTAGCAAGATATCCCTGTTATCTAGCGTGTTTATGAGACAGAAAAAGAAACCAGCAATCCTACCATCATGCAAAACAGTTACAGGTTTTTGTTTCACAGTCATCTGGCAGGACGGTAGTACTTCCCTGGGTGGTTGCTGTCTACCAACCTACTACCTATATATATATATATATATATATATATATATATATATATATATATATATATATATATATATATATATATATATATATATATATATATATATATATATATGCAAAACAACCACTCTGAAAGAATAGAGAAATTCCAAGCGCTTTCGTGACTACTCACATTATCAAGGAACTATGAAAGTGAAGCATCCAAGGAAGCTATATAAGGGGTCGGCCAGCACCTCACTATCAGATCCCACAACGGTTAAACACGTGACGCGCGGCGAGCCAACTTGGACAGGTCCTTTGCAAAACTCACCCCCAAGCTATTTATTTGTCCAGTGTATTATTAAATTCTACCCAAATTCTATTAATTATAAATGGATCTAATTTATATAAACCAAAGGAAATATTCATATTATTGTCAAAACTGCTTTTTATGAAACAAGATTCAATTATATTCCTGTCGACCATGGACTTGCTTGATACTACTTTCTCAACTTTTTGAAAATCAATTGGATGGTTAAAATCTCTTACATGAATAAATAGAGCATTGGAATCTTGTCCAGTTCTAATGCTATATTTATGTTGTTTTAATCTTAGTTCGAGATTTTTACCAGTTTGACCGTAATAAACTTTATCGCAAATTTTACAAGGAATCTTATAGACACATCCATCAGCATTTTGGGGGGAATTCTTAATCAAAAGTTTTTTTTACTGTATCAAGATTTTTGAATACAACTTTAATATTAAAAGTCTTAAGAAGAGAAGGCATATCAACCAAGTTTTCATGGTAAGGGAGAACCAACATATTTTTAGTTGAATAAGGCTGGTTGCCCTTTTTTGGATTATAAAAAGTGTTCCTAGCAACTTTAAAAGATTTATCAATTACATTTCTTGGGTATTTTAAATCATTACCTATTTCATAAATTTTGGATATTTCCTCATCTATGAACTCAGGACTACAAATTCGTAAAGCTCTCAAAAACATTGATGAGAAAACAGACAGTTTGACTCTATCTTGATGCGAGGAATAATAGTGGACATAGGAACAGTTATTTGTAGGTTTTCTGTAAATTTTAAATTTGAATTCATTATTACCCTTAATAATTAAAACATCTAGAAAAGGCAATGAGTTATTTTCTTCAAACTCAACAGTAAAGTTTATAGAATGGGCTAAGCTATTTAATTTTCCAAGAAAATGGTGTATATCTACATTTTTGGGCATAAGACACAAAATATCATCAACATATCTGAACCATTTAGCTCTATTAGGGAGGATTGTGTTAAGCAACCTTGTTTCAAAAAATTCCATGTATAGGTTACTAAGAACAGGTGAAAGAGGATTTCCCATTGCCATACCAAACTTCTGAGTGTAAAACTTATCATTAAATACAAATTTTGCATCAACAATGCAAAGTTTAATAAGTTTAATGATAGTAGGAACTGGCAATGGTAAATCATAGTTAACGAGTTCTTCAGATAAGAAACTTAATAAATCATCAACAGGAACTTTCGTAAACAAGGAAGTAACATCAAAACTAACCATGTTAAAATCATTTAAGTCAGTCAAGGAGTTTAATTTATCAACCAAGTCTATGTTGTTTTTAACATTAAAGTTAGAAATTTTGCCAACAATAGGGCTCAAAATATCGACAAGCCATTTGGATAATTTATATGAAACTGACCCTATGGAGCTAATAATTGGTCTGACTGGATTCCCTGGTTTGTGTGTTTTTATTAGTCCATACATGTAAGGTAAAGATGGATTAGTGGAAGTAAATTGTTTGACTAATTCATCTTTGCCTTTCAGTAGAAGTTTTATTGTTTTATTGAAATTGCTGTTAACGGTTTCTAGGGGATTTTTCCTAAGTTTAGAATAGGTTTCAGTATCATCTAAGAGATTATTCATTTTTTCTTGGTAATCATTTTCTTTCATAATTACTATTGCATTTATTTTGTCTGCTTTAGTAAGGCGCAAATTTTTATTGTTATTAAGTGTATCATAAGACTTAAAGAATCTTTGAGGGCAATTGGGAATGTTTGGTTTTAACATAGAGCTGTATACCATTCCTTTACTAATATTAATTTCATCAGAGGATAAATCAGAAAATTTTTCAAAGTTACAAAAGGCTTTTGCAATTTCAACATTATTAAGTTTTTTTGAAGTTGCAAAACTTAGGCCAAAACCTAGAGCAGCAGTTGTATGTTTGTCTAAAATTTCATCTGATAAGTTAATTACAAAATTGTTATTAGCATGCTTTGTCCAATCACTATTTTCAATTAAAATGTCTAATTTTCTTTGTAGTTTGCTCTTGAGTTCATTACAAATTCTTCTGAGTTTATTATAGCAATGATCCAACATACTGTGTTTCCATTCTGATGGAATGGCCTGATTAAAAGAGTATTTTTTGTTTCTCAATATTTTGAATGCTTCCTTCTCCTGTATTTTAGTTATTTCAATATGTTTCTGAAGAATAATTCTCATAAAATCATCAAAAGGACGATCTCTCATGTCAAGGAGTCTATTGGGTAAAAGAGACTTGGGCAGAACTTGTTCATTTAAACAATTTTTTAAAAAATTAAGTCGAATTTTTAACTTGTGGGACTTGATCAGTGCAGAAGAAAACTGTGAAACAAAAGATATATGATTAGGAAAGCTTATCGAGAACATTCTGAAGAGTCGTGTGGTATCCATTAATGCAATAAGATCACAGTAAACAGGTGATTTCAAAATATGCAAAACAACCACTCTGAAAGAATAGAGAAATTCCAAGCGCTTTCGTGACTACTCACATTATCAAGGAACTATGAAAGTGAAGCATCCAAGGAAGCTATATAAGGGGTCGGCCAGCACCTCACTATCAGATCCCACAACGGTTAAACACGTGACGCGCGGCGAGCCAACTTGGACAGGTCCTTTGCAAAACTCACCCCCAAGCTATTTATTTGTCCAGTGTATTATTAAATTCTACCCAAATTCTATTAATTATAAATGGATCTAATTTATATAAACCAAAGGAAATATTCATATTATTGTCAAAACTGCTTTTTATGAAACAAGATTCAATTATATTCCTGTCGACCATGGACTTGCTTGATACTACTTTCTCAACTTTTTGAAAATCAATTGGATGGTTAAAATCTCTTACATGAATAAATAGAGCATTGGAATCTTGTCCAGTTCTAATGCTATATTTATGTTGTTTGAATATTTCCTTTGGTTTATATAAATTAGATCCATTTATAATTAATAGAATTTGGGTAGAATTTAATAATACACTGGACAAATAAATAGCTTGGGGGTGAGTTTTGCAAAGGACCTGTCCAAGTTGGCTCGCCGCGCGTCACGTGTTTAACCGTTGTGGGATCTGATAGTGAGGTGCTGGCCGACCCCTTATATAGCTTCCTTGGATGCTTCACTTTCATAGTTCCTTGATAATGTGAGTAGTCACGAAAGCGCTTGGAATTTCTCTATTCTTTCAGAGTGGTTGTTTTGCATATATATATATATATATATATATAGATATAGATATATATATATATATATATATATATATATATATGTCGTGCCGAATAGGCAGAGCTTGCGATCTTGGCTTAAATAGCAACGCTCGTCTTGCCATATAGGACAAGCGAAAATTTATGTATGCAATAATTTCGCCAAAATCATTCTGAACCTAACGAAAAAAATATATTTCACTGTGTTTGTTTAGTATTAAATTATTGTAAACAAATCTAAAACATATTTAGCTGGGTTAGGCTAAAATAAATTGTTCTTGTTATAATAAGGTTAGGTAAGTTTTCTAAGATTCTTTTGGTGCAAAATTAAAATTTTTTACATTAACATTAATGAAAAAAATATATCTTTAAACGTATAAGAGAAAATTTTAGAAAGGACTTAATTTTAAATGAGTTCTTGATAATTGACCAGTTTTACATATTCGGCACGACATATATATATATATTATATATATATATATATATATATATATATATATATATATATATATATATATATATATATATATATATATATATATATATATATATATATGTATATATATATATATATATATATATATATATATATATATATATATATATATATATATATATATTATACAACAGTGACATAGTGACTGGTTTAAGTTCCCAAGAGTGAGCAATACGACGATGTTGAGCTTCAGCTCATGCACATCTTTGGGATATTTTACGGTTATCTTCATGGCGCTGCGTCGGATTATCCAAAACTTAGGCGGCGTTTGGCCTGTTTTGAGTACCACTTCCTGGGTCTTATGATGTCACTTCCTGGGTCTTGTGATGTCACTTCCTGGGTCTTGTGATGTCACTTCCTGGGTCTTATGATGTCACTTCCTGGGTCTTGTGATGTCACTTCCTGGGTCTTGTGATGTCACTTCCTGGGTCTTGTGATGTCACTTCCTGGGTCTTATGATGTCACTTCCTGGGTCTTGTGATGTCACTTCCTGGGTCTTGTGATGTCACTTCCTGGGTCTTGTGATGTCACTTCCTGGGTCTTATGATGTCACGTCCTGGGTCTTGTGATGTCACTTTCTGGGTCTTATGATGTCACTTCCTGGGTCTTGTGATGTCACTTCCTGGGTCTTATGATGTCACTTCCTGGGTCTTATGATGTCACTTTCTGGGTCTTATGATGTCACTTCCTGGGTTTTATGATGTCACTTCCTGGGTCTTATGATGTCACTTCCTGGGTCTTGTGATGTCACTTTCTGGGTCTTATGATGTCACTTTCTGGGTCTTATGATGTCACTTCCTGGGTCTTGTGATGTCACTTCCTGGGTCTTATGATGTCACTTCCTGGGTCTTGTGATGGCACTTCTTGGGCCTTATGATGTCACTTCCTGGGCCTTATGATGTCACTTCTTGGGCCTTATGATGGCACTTCCTGGGCCTTATGATGTCACTTCCTGGGTCTTATGATGTCACTTCTTGGGCCTTATGATGGCACTTCTTGGGCCTTATGATGGCACTTCTTGGGCCTTATGATGTCACTTCTTGGGCCTTATGATGGCACTACCTGGGTCTTATGATGGCACTTCTTGGGCCTTATGATGGCACTACCTGGGCCTTATGATGGCACTACCTGGGCCTTATGATGTCACTTCTTGGGCCTTATGATGGCACTTCCTGGGTCTTATGATGGCACTTCTTGGGCCTTATGATGGCACTACCTGGGTCTTATGATGGCACTTCTTGGGCCTTATGATGTCACTTCCTGGGTCTTGTGATGTCACTTCCTGGGTCTTGTGATGTCACTTCCTGGGTCTTATGATGTCACTTCCTGGGTCTTGTGATGTCACTTCCTGGGTCTTATGATGTCACTTCCTGGGTTTTATGATGTCACTTCCTGGGCCTTATGATGTAACTTCCTGGGTCTTATGATGTCACTTCCTGGGTCTTGTGATGTCACTACCTGGGTCTTGTGATGTCACTTCCTGGGTCTTATGATGTCACTTCCTGGGTCTTGTGATGTCACTTCTTGGGCCTTATGATGTCACTTCTTGGGCCTTATGATGTCACTTCTTGGGCCTTATGATGGCACTACCTGGGCCTTATGATGTCACTTCTTGGGCCTTATGATGGCACTTCCTGGGCCTTATGATGTCACTTCTTGGGCCTTATGATGGCACTACCTGGGCCTTATGATGGCACTTCTTGGGCCTTATGATGGCACCTCCTGGGCCTTATGATGGCACTTCCTGGGCCTTATGATGGCACTTCTTGGGCCTTATGATGGCACTACCTGGGCCTTATGATGGCACTTCCTGGGCCTTATGATGTCACTTCCTGGGCCTTATGATGGCACTTCCTGGGTCTTATGATGTCACTTCCTGGGCCTTATGATGTCACTTCCTTTGCCTTATGATGTCACTTCCTGGGCCTTATGATGTCACTTCCTGGGTCTTATGATGTCACTTCCTGGGCCTTATGATGGCACTTCCTGGGTCTTATGATGTCACTTCCTGGGCCTTATGATGTAACTTCCTGGGTCTTATGATGTCACTTCCTGGGCCTTATGATGTCACTTCCTGGGCCTTATGATGTCCCTTCATGGGTCTTATGATGTCACTTCCTGGGCCTTATGATGTCACTTCCTGGGTCTTATGATGTCACTTCCTGGGTCTTATGATGTCACTTACTGGGCCTTATGATGTCACTTCCTGGGCCTTATGATGTCACTTCCTGGGCCTTATGATGTCACTTCCTGGGTCTTATGATGTCACTTCCTGGGCCTTATGATGTCACTTCCTGGGACTTATGATGTCACTTCCTTGGCCTTATGATGTCACTTCCTGGGCCTTATGATGTCACTTATGATGTCACTTCCTTGGCCTTATGATGATGTCACTTCCTGGGCCTTATGATGGCACTTCCTGGGACTTATGATGTCTCTTCCTGGGCCTTATGATGTCACTTCCTGGGCCTTATGATGTCACTTCCTGGGACTTACGATGTCACTTCCTGGGATTTATGATGTCACTTCCTGGGCCTTATGATGTCACTTCCTGGGCCTTATGATGTCACTTCCTGGGCCTTATGATGTCACTTCCTGGGACTTATGATGTCACTTCCTGGGACTTATGATGTCACTTCCTGGGACTTATGATGTCACTTCCTTGGCCTTATGATGTCACTTCCTGGGCCTTATGATGGCACTTCCTGGGACTTATGATGTCGCTTCCTGGGCCGTATGATGTCACTTCCTGGGCCTTATGATGTCACTTCCTGGGACTTATGATGTCACTTCCTGGGCCTTATGATGTCACTTCCTGGGACTTATGATGTCACTTCCTGGGCCTTATGGTGGATTTTTCAAGGGTGACTTCAAAAAGTTTCGTCTGATATCTTGCGTTTTGTTTAAAATTTCGACTGTACTGTGAAAATAGCAGGGAAGGAAGAAAGGAAGGAAGGAAGGAAGAAAGGAAGGAAGGAAGGAAGAAAGGAAGGAAGGAAGGAAGGAAGGAAGGAAGGAAGGAAGAAAGGAAGGAAGGAAGGAAGGAAGGAAGAAAGGAAGGAAGGAAGAAAGGAAGGAAGGAAGGAAGGAAGGAAGGAAGAAAGGAAGGAAGGAAGGAAGAAAGAAAGAAAGGAAGGAAGGAAGGAAAGAAGGAAGAAAGGAAAGAAGGAAGGAAGGAAAGAAGGAAGGAATGAAAGAAGGAAGGAATGAAAAAAGGAAGGAAAGAAGGAAGGAAGGAAAGAAGGAATGAAGGAAGGAAAGAAGGAAGGAAAGAAGGAAAGAAGGAAGGAAGGAAAGAAGGAAGGAAGAGAGGAAGGAAGGAAGGAAAGAAGGAAGAAAGGAAGGAAGGAAGAAAGGAAGGAAGGAAGGAAAGAAGGAAGGAAGAAAGGAAGGTAGGAAAGAAAGAAGGAAGGAAAGAAGGAAGGAAGGAAGGAAAGAAGGAAGGAAGGAAAGGAAAGAAGGAAGGAAAGAAAGAAGGAAGGAAGGAAAGTAGGAAGGAAGAAAAGGAATGAAGGAAGGAAGGAAAGAAGGAAGAAAAGGAAGGAAGGAAGAAAGGAAGGAAGAAAGAAAGGAAGGAAAGAAGGAAGGAAGGAAGATAGGAAGGAAGGAAGGAAAGAAGGAAGGAAAGAAGGAAGGAAGGAAGGAAAGAAGGAAAGAAAAAAGAAAGGAAGGAAAGAAGGAAGGAAAAAAGGAAGGAAGGAAAGAAGGAAGGAATAAAGGAAGGAAGGAAAGAAGGAAGAAAGGAAGGTAGGAAAGAAGGAAGAAAGGAAGGAAGGAAGAAAGGAAGGAAGAAAGGAAGGAAGGAAGAAAGGGAGGAAGGAAGGAAGGAAAGAAGGAAGGAAAGAAGGAAGAAAGGAAGGAAGAAAGGAAGGAAGAAAGGAAGGAAGGAAAGAAGGAAGGAAAGAAGGAAGGAAGGAAGGAAGAAATGAAGGAAGGAAAAGGAAGGAAGGAGGGAACGAAGGAAGGAAGAAAGGAACGAAAGAAGGAAGGAAGGAAGGAAGGAAAGAAGGAAGGAAAGAAGGAAGGAAGGAAAGAAGGAAGGAAGGAAAGAAGGAAGGAAGGAAAGAAGGAAGGAGGGAAGGAAAGAAGGAAGGAAGGAAAGAAGGAAGGAAGGAAAGAAGGAAGGAAGAAAGGAAGGAAAGAAGGAAGAAAGGAAGGAAGGAGGGAAAGAAAGAAGGAAGGAAAGAAAGAAGGAAGGAAGGAAAGAAGGAAGAAAGGAAGGAAGGAAGGAAAAAAGGAAGGAAGGAAAGAAAGATGGAAGGAAGGAAGAGATGGAGATACACTATAAAGGGTAACCATTGAATCAAAAAAACTGAGAAGACTGCAGGCCTCACATAAGGTATATGCAGACAGGATGAAAGAAAGGAAGGAAAATAAAGAGAAATGAATGAAAAGAAAGGAAAATAAACAATCGAAATAAGATGGGGGAAAACTAAAGGAAAAGGGAAATGTCAAGAAAAACTGTGTTAGAGAGAAAGAGAGAGAGAGAGAGAGAGAGAGAGAGAGAGAGAGAGAGAGAGAGAGAGAGAGAGAGAGAGGAAAGATGGGACAAATCGGAAAACATATGAGGGAGTGGAAAGAAGAGAATAAGTGAAGAGAAAAAGGTAAACTAATAATGAAAAACAAGAAGAGAAAATTATAGAAGAAATTAAGAATGATAGAAAAAGGCGTGGAGGGGAGGGAGACAAAAGGGTAGATGAATAATAAGGACATAAAAAACGAGTTGACAGAGTGGACACAATTTTTTTTGGGGGGGGGATGGGGTTAAATGGGTTTTTACTTTCTATTTTTTTCTAAGTGTGTGTGTGTGTGTGTGTGTGTGTTAGGTGATAGATGTGATGGGTGGTAATGGGTGATGGTAATGGGTGGTGATGGGTGATAATGGGTAGTGATGGGTGGCGGCGGCGGCGACTCACCACTAATACATCAGTCTGGGAAAGAACCTGACTGACTAACCTCTTTATCTTAGTCACGTTGTTTGTCTTCCTGGGTCACCAGGGTTAAGTGGCCTCTCTCTCTCTCTCTCTCTCTCTCTCTCTCTCTCTCTCTCTCTCTCTCTCTCTCTCTCTCTCTCTCTCTCTCTCTCTCTCTCTCAATAGTACGTTTATATCTTCAACAATAATCCACAGAACGGGACTATGCTGCTATACTATTCTTTTATAATAGTTACATAGTCTTACATGACAGTTCTATGTGATAGTTACATAGTTCTATGTGATAGTCACGTAGTGGGAACCAAAGCTAACTGTTTCCCTGCCATATATCATCACATAGGATGAGCATCATGAGTCAGGTGATGAAATTTGCCAGCCTGAGCTGGGAGGCTTCAGTTGAACAATAAGGATATCGTCAAGTATTCCACTGAGGTTTCAGTAGCTACGGTGGTTTCAGAGGCTTCCAGCAGAGCTGGAGTTACTGTTACAGATCCAGTTAGTACTGTGGAAACTGGTATTCGGCTTACGATGTTGTTATACGGTACAGCAGCCAGAGTGATCATGCCAGTCGCAGTGTTCACACCAGAGTGTTCACACCAGTGCTCACATCAGAGTGCTCACACCACAGTGCTCACACCAGTGCTCACACCGTGTTCACACCACAGTGCTCACACCGTGTTCACACCACAGTGCTCACACCACAGTGCTCACACCACAGTGCTCACACCACAGTGCTCACACCAGTTACGGTACAGTGATAATTGGAGTTTACTCTGATTCTTGTCTTATTGACACGGTGACAGAATTTGTCCCGTATTGATCCTCTCCTCCGCTGGAAGAGCAGGGAAAGGTAGTTGTGGTGGAAGTGGTGGTGGTGGTGGTAGTAGTAGTAGTAGTAGTAGTAGTAGTAGTAGTAGTAGGAGCTGTGATAGAGGTATATTCTTTTTACGTAAATAACATGATAAAATTTACAACGAGAAAAGTTGCAAAAACAAGCTTGTACTGGGTCAACGTTTCGCTCACATATTGTGTGTGTGTGTGAGAGAGAGAGAGAAAACATACACATACACATGCACAGACACATAAACACACACACAGACACATACACACGCCAACTAGTTATATCTTGAGCGGTCAGTGACCCACAGCGAGTCTGACACCTGCTCCCACCACCTGGCACCTTCCTCACCACCTGTCATCTTCCCCCACCACCTGGCACCTTCCTCACCACCTGTCATCTTCCCCCTCCACATGGCACCTTCCCCCACCACCTGGCACCTTTCTCACCACCTGTCATCTTCCCCCTCCACATGGCACCTTGCCCCACCGCCTGGCACCTTCCTCACCACCTGTCATCTTCCCCCTCCACATGGCACCTTGCCCCACCGCCTGGCACCAAGGCATTAAGGACACAAATGGGTGTGTCACGAATATTTGGCGTTGGCACTCTACAACGTAGCCAGCAGTGACAGTACCACAGCGACCAGCGAACACAGTGACCAGCGAACACAGTGACCAGCGAACACAATGACCAGTGAACATAGCGACCAGTGAACATAGTGACCAGCGAACACAGTGACCAGCGAACACAGTGACCAGTGAACACAGTGACCAGTGAACACAGTGATCAGCGAACACAGTGACCAGTGAATACAGTGACCAGCGAACACAGTGACCAGTGAATACAGTGACCAGCGAACACAGTGACCAGTGAACACAGTGACCAGTGAACACAGCGACCAGCGAACACAGTGACCAGCGAACACAGTGACCAGCGAACACAGTGACCAGTGAACACAGTGACCAGTGAACACAGTGACCAGTGAACACAGTGATCAGCGAACACAGTGACCAGTGAATACAGTGACCAGCGAACACAGTGACCAGTGAACACAGTGACCAGTGAACACAGCGACCAGTGAACACAATGACCAGCAAACACAGTGACCAGCGAACACAGTGACCAGTGAACACAGTGACCAGTGAACACAGTGACCAGTGAACACAGTGACCAGCGAACACAGTGACCAGTGAATACAGTGACCAGCGAACACAGTGACCAGTGAACACAGTGACCAGCGAACACAGTGACCAGTGAACACAGTGACCAGTGAACACAGTGACCAGTGAACAGTGACCAGCAAACACAGTGACCAGCGAACACAGTGACCAGTGAACAGTGACCAGCAAACACAGTGACCAGCGAATACAGTGACCAGTGAACACAGTGACCAGTGAACAGTGACCAGCAAACACAGTGACCAGTGAACACAGTGACCAGTGAACAGTGACCAGCAAACACAGTGACCAGCGAACACAGTGACCAGTAAACACAGTGACCAGTGAACACAGTGACCAGTGAACACAGTGACCAGTAAACACAGTGACCAGCGAACACAGTGACCAGTAAACACAGTGACCAGTGAACACAGTGACCAGCGAACACAGTGACCAGTGAACACAGTGACCAGTGAACACGGTGACCAGCGAACACAGTGACCAGCGAACACAGTGACCAGTGAACACAGTGACCAGCGAACACAGTGACCAGCGAACACAGTGACCAGTGAACACAGTGACCAGCGAACACAGTGACCAGTGAACACAGTGACCAGCGAACACAGTGACCAGTGAACACACACATTATAAACCTTTCTAAAACCAAATTTACATATCCCACTATTAAACCACAGTTCTTGGAGAACATTGTAAGCAACATTTAGGTCCAGAACTGAAACGTCGTCCACAATTTATGGCCAGTTTATTAACAAAAGTGTCATAGTCTGCAATTTTGCTTTCTATTTTGACATCCATTCGGATTTAGCGCTTTCTTATGCATAATAATAATTATAAATAATTTGAGGTGGTGGTGCGGTGCATTTAGCAATTATATAGAGATATTACATGAAAATAAACCAGATAAATAAAACCCAGGACACGTAATGCAGATCACTCACTCGTCTAGAAAACATAGGTGCTAGGTAAGTAATTATACTTTTTATTAATAAAAATTTAAACTAGTCAATGGTGTATGTGTGTGTGTGTGTGTGTGTATGTGTGGTGTGTGTGTGTGTGTGAGTGTGTGTGTGCATGTGCGTGTCACAGCTATCACCAGGACGCCGCTACACACTGTCATAGACACTAACAATCATATACAAGGTGTTTCAAATATTTGGACCCAGTTTCAAAGCAAAACTGCTTTGAAATTGGGTCCATCAATTTAAAACACCGTGTACATCCCAGACTCTCACATTATAGCTGAGTTTGTATCATCGTTGAGACGTAGAAATATCCCCGACGGCCTAAAAATTACTACAGACTGTCGTTAGGTAATGGTTATGTTACGCCACGATGGTGTGTGGGGCTCTGGTGATGACCGGGGTGACACATCACATAGTGCAATATTTTGTAGAAATAATATTTTAATAATAATAATAATAATAACAGCATGTTAGGTAAAAAGGACACAAGTGCAATTAATGCGACATTTTATTGTGGCAACGTTTCGCTTGCAGGGCGAAACGTTGCCACAATAAAATGTCGCTTTACTTGCACTTGTGTCCTTTTAACTAACAAATAACATAAGCACTAGTTTCTCGTAAACATAACTTAGCCTTAGGTGACAAAAGTTTGATTTAAATTCTTCGTAGTCGCGGATATACGTGAAGAATTAGACACGTGCAATATCTAAGTATATTTACTTGTCGATGTTTCGCCCACCAGTACCTTGATCAATACAAGGATGTAATGTGAAGAATGTAGAACTACATGCAACAGATGAGTTAATCAGTCCCTCAGCGTTGGAAGTGATGAAGATCAACCCTGACGAGGGACGTGATATCCATAGCAGCTGACTGACCAGTTGATTTCCTTATGATAACTTGAGAATGCCTCTTCTGATCGGCTTCAAACTTTGAAAGCTGGAATATCTTACTTTAAGCAAACTTTGGATAGTTGAAGCGCTCTGTAAGTGCCAACCTGCCAATTATATTTTAAAAAAAGGGGGTAAAATATATATATTTCTAAAATATAGAATTAAGACATTGACGCCAAACAAATAACATCAAGACTGGTGGACTGATTACATCAGTTCTAGGCTGAGGGACTGATTACATCAGTTCTAGGCTGAGGGACTGATTACATCAGTTCTAGGCTGAGGGACTGATTACATCAGTTCTAGGCTGAGGGACTGATTACATCAGTTCTAGGCTGAGGGACTGATTACATCGTTCTAGGCTGAGGGACTGATTACATCAATTCTAGGCTGAGGGACTGATTACCTCAAATTCCTGATCTTCCACCATTTTTCCTTTACATTGGACTGATGAAGCCACAAAGTGGCGAAACGTTTCCTTAGTAAACATATCCACAATACATTTTTTATCACCCCCAAATAACTAATTCAGTGTTCTAATAAAAACATCAGCTATATTTATTTAAAATAAATATTTTTTGGCAGGATTCTATAAAAACCGGAAGATATACACTTTAATACATATTTATGTAATTTATATAGATAAAAATTTCCCTTGTAAGAAATTATGTAGAATATAAATTCGTGAATTTTTATTTTAATTTTGTTATTGTATGTTAGGGGAATAATTCTTGTGAGTTGTATAAAGATCAGTCTATTGGTTACCTGTCTGAATACTGTGGATGTCTATTTTTATCTATTTCTCTGGCTGAAAGGTTTTTTCATGATATATTGCCTCCTTTCAGGCTGATAGATTGGGCTTTTGCGGTTAGTTTATTGTGCACTCCATATCCATCCTGTGGATGGTCGCGCAAGAGCATATCCATCCTGTGGATGGTCGGGCAAGAGCATATCCATCCTGTGGATGGTCGCGCAAGAGCATATCTATCCTGTGGATGGTCGGGCAAGAGCATATCCATCCTGTGGATGGTCGCGCAAGAGCATATCTATCCTGTGGATGGTCGGGCAAGAGCATATCCATCCTGTGGATGGTCGCGCAAGAGCATATCTATCCTGTGGACGGTCGCGCAAGAGCATATCCATCCTGCGGACGGTCGCGCAAGAGCATATCTATCCTGTGGATGGTCGCGCAAGAGCATATCTATCCTGTGGATGGTCGCGCAAGAGCATATCTATCCTGTGGATGGTGGCGCAAGAGCATATCCATCCTGTGGATGGTCGCGCAAGAGCATATCTTTCCTGTGGATGGTCGCGCAAGAGCATATCTATCCTGTGGATGGTCGCGCAAGAGCATATCTATCCTGTGGATGGTCGCGCAAGAGCATATCTATCCTGTGGATGGTCGCGCAAGAGCATATCTATCCTGTGGATGGTCGCGCAAGAGCATATCTATCCTGTGGATGGTCGCGCAAGAGCATATCCATCCTGTGGATGGTCGCGCAAGAGCATATCTATCCTGTGGACGGTCGCGCAAGAGCATATCCATCCTGCGGACGGTCGCGCAAGAGCATATCTATCCTGTGGATGGTCGCGCAAGAGCATATCTATCCTGTGGATGGTCGCGAAAGAGCATATCCATCCTGTGGATGGTCGCGCAAGCGCATATCTATCCTGTGGATGGTCGCGCAAGAGTATATCTATCCTGTGGATGGTCGCGCAAGAGCATATCCATCCTGTGGACGGTCGCGCAAGAGCATATCCATCCTGTGGACGGTCGCGCAAGAGCATATCCATCCTGTGGATGATCGCGCAAGAGCATATCCATCCTGTGGATGGTCGCGCAAGAGCATATCCATCCTGTGGACGGTCGCGCAAGAGCATATCCATCCTGTGGACGGTCGCGCAAGAGCATATCCATCCTGTGGATGGTCGCGCAAGAGCATATCCATCCTGTGGATGGTCGCGCAAGAGCATATCCATCCTGTGGATGGTCGCGCAAGAGCATATCCATCCTGTGGACGGTCGCGCAAGAGCATATCCATCCTGTGGATGGTCGCGCAAGAGCATATCTATCCTGTGGACGGTCGCGCAAGAGCATATCCTGTGGACGGTCGCGCAAGAGCATATCCGTCCTGTGGATGGTCGCGCAAGAGCATATCCATCCTGTGGACGGTCGCGCAAGAGCATATCCATCCTGTGGACGGTCGCGCAAGAGCATATCCGTCCTGTGGACGGTCGCGCAAGAGCATATCCATCCTGTGGATGGTCGCGCAAGAGCATATCCATCCTGTGGACGGTCGCGCAAGAGCATATCCATCCTGTGGATGGTCGCGCAAGAGCATATCCGTCCTGTGGATGGTCGCGCAAGAGCATATCCGTCCTGTGGATGGTCGCGCAAGAGCATATCCGTCCTGTATCGCGCAAGAGCATATCCATCCTGTGGATGGTCGCGCAAGAGCATATCCATCCTGTGGACGGTCGCGCAAGATCATATTCATCCTGTGGACGGTCGCGCAAGAGCATATCCATCCTGTGGATGGTCGCGCAAGAGCATATCCATCCTGTGGACGGTCGCGCAAGAGCATATTCATCCTGTGGATGATCGCACAAGAACATATAGAACCTAGGAACTAGGCCCCTAAAGGGGTATGCAGCCGTACATCTAGATATGTCTACAGAGAAGAACGAAATGGAACAATACTGTGACTGGAACAATACTGTGACTGGAACAATACTGTGACTGGAACAATACTGTGACTGGAACAATACTGTAACTGGAACAATACTGTGACTGGAACAATACTGTAACTGGAACAATACTGTGACTGGAACAATACTGTGACTGGAACAATACTGTGACTGGAACAATACTGTGACTGGAACAATACTGTGACTGGAACAATACTGTGACTGGAACAATACTGTGACTGGAACAATACTGTGACTGGAACAATACTGTGACTGGAACAATACTGTGACTGGAACAATACTGTAACTGGAACAATACTGTGACTGGAACAATACTGTGACTGGAACAATACTGTGACTGGAACAATACTGTAACTGGAACAATACTGTGACTGGAACAATACTGTAACTGGAACAATACTGTGACTGGAACAATACTGTGACTGGAACAATACTGTGACTGGAACAATACTGTGACTGGAACAATACTGTGACTGGAACAATACTGTGACTGGAACAATACTGTGACCGGAACAATACTGTGACTGGAACAATACTGTGACTGGAACAATACTGTGACTGGAACAATACTGTGACTGGAACAATACTGTGACTGGAACAATACTGTGACTGGAACAATACTGTGACTGGAACAATACTGTAACTGGAACAATACTGTGACTGGAACAATACTGTAACTGGAACAATACTGTGACTGGAACAATACTGTGACTGGAACAATACTGTGACTGGAACAATACTGTGACTGGAACAATACTGTGACTGGAACAATACTGTGACCGGAACAATACTGTGACTGGAACAATACTGTGACTGGAACAATACTGTGACTGGAACAATACTGTAACTGGAACAATACTGTGACCGGAACAATACTGTGACTGGAACAATACTGTAACTGGAACAATACTGTGACTGGAACAATACTGTGACTGGAACAATACTGTGACTGGAACAATACACAAACAGGCCGCACAGTCTGACTTTGACATGTCCAACATCTAACACTTTTAGTTGGCTTGTGACCAGGTCATGTGTGATCAGTTCGTGATAAATGATCATTTAACGAATCATTCAGTCATACATTTATTTGTAATTCATCCGATTCATCTGAAATTTTAACTGTGTCGTAGTCAGTTTTTTTCCTGTGGGCTTTTTAACTTCCTGGAAAGGAAATTTATCGACCTCGTCTTTCTTTCCCTTCCGTTCTCATTGTTATGCACAATAATTAACACCCACACACTGTGTGGGTGTTAATATGTTAAATAGTCTATGAAATTAGTGGCCCTGTTAGCCAGATAAAATCTTGTGGATACGTTTTTTTGTTAAATTTAATAACTACTTCCGGTTCTGCCTGTCTTTTAGACATGTGGAGCAGGTGTTCTGGTGAGGTGCGGTGGTGAGAGGGGGATTGTGGTGCAGGTGTTCTGGTGAGGTGCGGTGGTGAGAGTGGGAGTGTGGAGCAGGTGTTCTGGTGAGGTGCCGTGGTGAGAGTGGGAGTGTGGTGCAGGTGTTCTGGTGAGGTGCCGTGGTGAGAGTGGGAATGTGGTGCAGGTGTTCTGGTGAGGTGCCGTGGTGAGAGTGGGAGTGTGGTGCAGGTGTTCTGGTGAGGTGCCGTGGTGAGAGAGATCAGAGTAAGTGGATCAAGTGGACTGTCACTGGTGGTGTAGGTGGTAATACCTTGTTTTGCCAAGAGGGAGGTGGACAGATACCTAAAGTCGGTGCCGGATCAGCCGGACTGTGGTTCGTACGGTAGACTACTTGAGGCCAGCAGTAAGAGCCTCGTTGATCACCCCTGATCCAAAAGGAGGCCTAGTCATGGACCGTGCCACGGGGGAGTTGATCCCCGGAATACCCTCCAGGTAGAGGTGTCAGGGGTGGTTTAGGTTTAGCTGGGGTGTTGTGGTTGTGGGAAGTGTGGGGGGGGGGGGATGTGGGTGGGGGGAAGTGGGGGGGGGAAGGGTGTTACTGCAGTAGACAGGAACACAACACAACACAATACATCTTTTCAGCAGTATACAAAAAGTAGTTTACGTGTAATGAGATAATCACATCGACACCATGCCTAACCCTTCTAGGGTAGGGTAGGTGCCTGAGTCCGAGCCTTTAGCTCATAAGACTGTCATTCCCATTTGCCCCCTTGGGGCGGGGATGGCAGACCAGAGAGGCCTAGCTTGTGGCTAGGCCTGGGGACAGTTGGTCCCAAAGATGAGGAGGTACTTGTGCCTCCTCCCATGGGAGACTTAGGTCTCAGACACTCCCTAAAGAGGGAGCCAAGGCCGGGCCACCACTTGGTAAAGGCTCGAGCCGGGAGAATACCGGCTAATCTTTAATAATAATAATGAGATAATATTAAACACCAGAGAAAGCCACTAACATACTGTGCATTTCTGGCAGGACGGAGGTGGGTGGTGGCTGGATGTGTGTGTGTACTCACCTAGTTGTGGTTGTAGGGGTTGATTCACAGCTCCTGGCCCCGCCTCTTCACTGGTCGCTGCTAGGTACATCACTTCCCAGACTATTTCACTTCCTGACAACTCTGTGACTGAAGAAATACTTCCTAACATCCCTGTGATTCATCTGTTGCTGTGTCCCTTTTCTGGAACATCCTGTCTCTGTCCACTTTGTCGATTCCTCTCAGTATTTTATATGTCGCTATCATATCCTCCCTATCTCTCCTGTCCTCCAGCGTCGTCATCGATTTCCCTTAACCTCTCCTCATAGTATATGCTTCTAAGCTCCGGGACTAGTCATGTTACAAACTTTTGCACTTTGTGTGTGTGTACTCACCTAGCCTACTGTGTAGGCCGTTTCGGAATAAAGTTTCACTCTTCCTACTCCATGAGCTTTAGCATACCTCTTCTTAAAGCTGTGTATGAATCCTGCCTTCACTACATCACTTCCCAGACTATTTCACTTCCTGACAACTCTGTGACTGAAGAAATACTTCCTAACATCCCTGTGATTCATCTGTTGCTGTGTCCCTTTTCTGGAACATCCTGTCTCTGTCCACTTTGTCGATTCCTCTCAGTATTTTATATGTGCTGTCCTCCAGCGTCGTCAGGTCGTGTATATGCTTCTAAGCTCCGGGACTAGTCAGTGTGTGTGTGTGGTGAGTCTATCACCACTACTGCAGTATTCATCATCACAACACAACTAACTCGACCCCTGCTTCCCCTCCCCTTTCTGCTTTTGTTCCCACTGTGTAACTGCCATATTAAGTAGGGTAGCACCACACTGCTAATGTACCTAATATTATTTAACAAAACAAACATTAGTTCAGGTCTTCTTTAACACGATGACTCTTAACCAGCCTATCAGAACACGGCACTGGAGGTTGTGCTGAATTATGATTGGCGGGGACCCGCACGAGCTGCCATAAAGGAAGTGGCTAATAAGGTAGCGAGAAATGGATGGCTCATCCCCCTCATGCTAGGGAGGCTGCTGACCCTCTTCCCCAGCTCAGAGACAACCCTGCGCTCCTCCCAGGGGAGGCTCTATCTCCAAGGTAGGCTCAACACTAAGCATTATATATCACTGGGTCTTTAGTCCTGTGTATTCACCGTTCTTGTGTAACTGATGGCTCGTAGTTTTTGTTTTCTTTCTTCTCGTATTTATGTGTGTTACAGCAGTTAATGTATATACCTTTCATGTGTGTGTATGTGGCATACTTAAGTGTTGGCGTCATCTTCCGGTGATTGTGAATGTGTCATTCACTATTGTTTGTGCATGTGTCTTCCTCAGGTGTTTGCGTATGTTATTCTCTAGTGCTCCCTTTTTTTCTCTCTCCTACAATGTGATATCTCTCAGAGGATATCACATAAGTTAGCATTCCTATGCGCTCTCTCTCCGCTAAGGGAACTATATCTAGTTTTGTTAGTTTTCCTTGCATTTATTTCTCATATCTTGTTGTGTGATGCCATCAGCATTTGTGTGTCATACTTTTATTCGCATATTTATCTCTATTTATCGGCATCTAGCCCTTGCTTCTTGTCACGAGAGAAAAAAAATTCTTGATTTGGTGGTTAATGGGTCTTAGTACGTACACACACAGTCACACCCATTAACAGTTGCTCTCACATACACTGAGTGTTCACACACATGCGTTCAACACACACATACGCACACAGTACATCACAAGACAACGGGATTCCTAGATTCTAATGCTACAAAAGGATTACCACGTCTGTTAATAAATAGAAGTCTAGCTAAATCATCCACATGGCTGTCTCACTGACTTAGTTGAAAACGCATACGAAGGTAATATTGCGTCACTAACACCCAGAATGCTGCTTCTCCCCCTCCCTCATCTAAGCAATATTCGCATCCCAGTTAACAGTGATTTGCTTACAGACGAAGACATTTCAGAGCCAAGAGAGGTGTAAGCGGAACGCTGTGTATGGCGTCGTGTTTGGTGAGCAGGCTAAACACAAGGAGGAAATTAGCTGCCTGTGCATGACAAGGTGAAGTTACCGAGGCTTGTGTACCTGTGTGATAGTCATCGTTTGATTACGTTCGTTGCTGAGGCACAGGTACGCTTACCTGTCCGTCATTAAAGCTCATAATTACCCTTACAGAGAGGCGGTGTTTATTCTGCTAATTCTCCAGCTGCTGCGTCTACAATGGCTCAGCTGGGTGTGTTTACATACGGTGCAAGGCAATCTAGATCCTATTTTGTATCTCCTGTCTCCGTATCCCATTTCTCTCTTACATTAATACCAGTGACGACTCATTACATAGCGTATATAACACTATATCCACCCAAATAACACAATAACACCGCGATAAGGTACAGTAAAACATAGACAAAAATTATGTGACATGTGTTTTTGCTGGCTGCGATTATATCTGTTGTGCTTCCTGGTGTCTGTAGTTCCACCAGATTACTGGTAGCTCTTCCTGACATATGTAATGATACGAGATAACAGCACAGTACATAGCTACGGTGTACCTCACCAACTCCAAGACTGAGGGACTGATTACCTCACCTTTTGTATATAATGCTATATTCTTCACATTGTCCTTGTGCTGATGAAGCCACTTGTTGGGGAAACGTCGACAAAGATACCCAGATGTTGCACATGTCTAATTCTACACATAGCTACGGTATTGTAACTTTTATTTTTACCAACACAGTAGGAATAATTCACTAATGTGGTTATACGAATTCTGCACTGACGACGTTTCGCTCACACACTGGGTTATATCAAGTCATAAACAGATACTTGGAATTTGTTTATGACTTGATAAAATCCACTTGCTTGGGCGAAACTTTGACATTAAATGATCGAATTACATTAGTGTCTCCTTGCTACTTATCACACACATGTGTACGCCATAATTTTTACAAATTTTGTCTACACTCTTAACTTCAGATCAGAATTAACAGGAAGTTGTGAACGTAAATTTTCAGCGGGTAAAAGTCACCTGTTATAACTGAATTCCAGATTGTTAGGGAGAAATGTCCTCTTAAAATATATAGAATCTACAGTGAAGTCGGAGTTGCTTCGAGTCCAGTTTGCAGATGATGCAATATTACGAGATTCAGACAAAAATCCGCAATAATAACGAAGGAGCGTAGAGTAGTGAGTAAAAGAAGGAAGTAGTGAGTACATGAAAGACGTTGAAAGTGAGTACTGAATATGAAGGAGAAATCCTATGGAATATGAGATAGGGAGAGACACTGGAAGGAAGTATAGAGGCAGCCAAAGATGAGGGTAAATTATTACTGAAGAGATGAATGGGAAATTTAAACGTGTTTAGAAATCTTAATTAAGGTAAATAATCTCACCTGGATCTGCTTAGCATGGGCCAGTAGGCCTTCTGCAGTGTTCCTTCTATCTAATGTTAATTTATCAAATAGATGCAACAAGAAAAACATTACTGGTATATATGATGGTCCTGACTCTTAGCTATATGTGTGAACTATATTTGCTGAATATTGCAGCGAGAAGGATATACATATGGTATACCTATGGATATACCTATGGTAGCCCAACTCTGGGTCAGGCTTGGCTGGTGCGTGTTTTGTCA
>NC_091365.1:8630014-8632514 GCF_038502225.1 Cherax quadricarinatus
AATTCGAGAAGCCATTTGCTGGACCAGGTGTCCAGTCTGTCCAGGTCTCTTTGAAGTCCTGCCTGGTCCTCATCAGATTTAATTCTCCTCATTAACTTCACATCATCTGCAAACAGGGACACTTCTGAGTCTAACCCTTCCGTCATGTCGTTCACATATACCAAAAATAGCACTGGTCCTAGGACCGACCCCTGTGGGACCCCGCTCGTCACAGGTGCCCACTGTGATACATCATTACGTACCATGACTCGTTGTTGCCTCCCTGTCAGGTATTCTCTGATCCATTGCAGTGCCCTTCCTGTTATATGCGCCTGATGCTCTAGCTTCTGCACTAATCTCTTGTGAGGAACTGTGTCAAAGGCCTTCTTGCAGTCCAAGAAGATGCAATCAACCCACCCCTCTCTCTCTTGTCTTACTTCTGTTATTTTATCATAAAACTCCAGAAGGTTTGTGACACAGGATTTGCCTTCCGTGAATCCGTGCTGGTTGGCATTTATACTCCTGTTCCGTTCCAGGTGCTCCACCACTCTCCTCCTGATAATCTTCTCCATAATTTTGCATACTATACACGTCAATGACACAGGTCTATAGTTTAGTGCCTCTTTTCTGTCTCCTTTTTTGAAAATGGGAACTACATTTGCTGTCTTCCATACCTCAGGTAGTTGCCCAGTTTCCAGGGATGTGTTGAAGATTGTGGTAAGTGGTACGCACAACATATCTGCTCCCTCTCTAAGGACCCATGGAGAGATGTTGTCCGGTCCCATTGCCTTTGAGGTATCGATGTCCCTTAGCAGTTTCTTCACCTCCTCCTCATCTGTATGTATGTCGTCCAACACTTGTTGGTGTATTCCTTGTTGGTGTCCCCATCTGGTCTGTCCCCCCAGAGTCCTTCCTGTCTCTACTGTAAATACTTCCTTAAATCTCGTGTTGAGCTCCTCACATACCTCTTGATCGTTTCTTGTGAGTTCCCCACCTTCTTTCCTCAGCCTTATCACCTGGTCCTTGACTGTTGTCTTCTTCCTAATGTGGCTATACAGCAGTTTCGGGTCAGATTTGACTTTCGATGCTATGTCGTTTTCATACTGTCTCTGGGCCTCCCTCCTTATCTGCGCATACTCGTTTCTGGCTCTTCTACTAATCTCCTTGTTTTCCTGGGTCCTATGCCTCCTGTACCTTTTCCATTCTCTGTTGCACTTAGCTTTTGCCTCCCTACACCTTCGGGTAAACCAAGGACTCGTCTTGGTCTTCCTATTATTTCTGTTTCCCTTGGGAACAAAACTTTCCTCTGCCTCCTTGCACTTTGTTGCCACATATTCCATCATCTCGTTTACTGATTTTCCTACCATTTCTCTGTCCCACTGAACCTCCTGCAGGAAGTTTCTCATACCTGTGTAGTCCCCCCTTTTATAGTTTGGCCTGTCCCCTTCAGTTCCTGTTACCTTCTCCACTTGTAACTCTACTATATAGTCAAAACTCAGAACCACATGATCGCTAGCTCCAAGGGGCCTCTCGTAAGTGATGTCCTCGATGTCTGAACTGCTCAGGGTGAACACAAGATCCAGTCTTGCTGGCTCATCCTCCCCTCTCTCTCTGGTTGTGTCCCTGACATGTTGATGCATGAGGTTTTCAAGTACCACATCCATCATCTTTGCTCTCCATGTTTCGGGACCCCCATGTGGCTCCAGGTTTTCCCAGTCGATCTCCCTGTGGTTGAAATCGCCCATTACCAGTAACTTTGCTCTGCTCGAGTGAGCTCTTCTTGCCACCTCAGCCAGTGTGTCCACCATCACCCTGTTGTTTTCTTCGTACTCCTCTCTTGGCCTCCTGCAGTTCTGTGGTGGGTTATACATCACTCCAATGACTACTTTATGTTCTCCGGACTGAATTGTACCTACAATGTAGTCTCTTTCTCCAATCATGTCCATGCCTTCCATTTCCTCAAATCCCCATTGGTGTTTTATGAGCAGTGCAACCCCTCCTCCCCCTCTACTCCTTCTATCTTTCCTCAGGATCTGATATCCTGTTGGGAAGATTGTGTCTGTTATTATCTCAGCGAGTTTTGTTTCTGTGACTGCTATGATGTCTGGGGATTTTTCACTGATTCTTTCATTCCACTCCTCATGTTTATTCATTATTCCATCCGCATTTGTGTACCAAACCTTTAGTTTCTTTTCTATCATTGTGGTCATGCAAGTATATTGGGGTTGGGGGAGGGAGAGCCTTGGTGGGGGCCTATATGGGGCTGTGGTGTAGGTGGGGTATGTGTTGATGGGGGTGGGGTCAGAATGCCCATAAGGGACAGCTGTTGGGGTGAGGTTTGTGATATGGGGGTTGGTGGCAGAGGGAACAGTGAGTGGGTTGGAGTATAGGTTGCTCAGTTGCGTTGGGAATGTCGCGGGTGGGGTCTTTTGGTGGGAGATTCTGTGGGGTGTGTTTGCCCTTCCTCCTGTGTCTGGGTCCTGCTCATTTTCATTGCTTCTCGTTCCTCCTTGCGTCTCTG